>NW_022736344.1:70473-75952 GCF_011630105.1 Anneissia japonica | reverse complement strand
TTTATAGTATAATACATACTCCAAGTATCGAAATGCACGCCATTGTGTTGGAATTCAATATTTCGACATTAATTATGTCATCATCAGGAATGATTATCATTATAGGCGTGGCGTGCATTTTGATACTTGGAGTATGTATTATACTCTCTTATTTGAGATTAATCAGTGGACCTTTCGGTTTTTGGTATACTGTTGTATAATACTAAATAATAATACTATTATTTAATACTAAATAATACTACTGTTATTAAATACTATTTATTGTATTTTTTTACAGTTAAATTCACTACAAACCCAAATGAGCTCCAAAGGAGGATATGAATATAATATGCCAGTTTCAGTGGAGATCCGAGCAGTTGAAATCGCAGTGGGTGGAGCAGGCACGAACTAGGTACTGTACAGTCAAAAATCATTTTTATTTTATTTTTTTCTGTAGGTCTCTTGCATTTGGTTCATACACTTTTTTATGTGACAACACACATGATTTGCATATGTACAGTATGGATGTGGTATAGCATCATCATGTCCATATGGGAAAATCACACACATTTTTTACATAAAAAATGATAGTGTAGCGATTTTACACGGTACATTGTCCTGGTTTTTGTAAACAATTAAATGATGTGCAGTCTTACAGTGTCTTCTCCCTAGTGTAGGATAGATTAGTGCTGTATATTATACATTACTGTAGTTATAGTACCTCACATACTTAATTTATCCTAAATTATTTACTGTATTCTCTACTATGGTGGATGAAGAGACAAATTGTTTTGCCTTTAGACACAAAAATTGTGGATTCAAACTCTTAACTATTCATTTAGAAGTACAGTACAGTACATAAATGGTGCACCACATTATTTCAAGTTGCCGTTATTACTGTACATGCACTAAGCCTACTGTACATTACATTGCATTCTATCCATCACCTCCATACATGTCTGAAGAAGTTAGCGCAGCCAATTATAGAGCGTAGAGTTCAGGATGATTAAGTTTTATTGGAGTATTTGATATTGATAATGAATAATGTCTTCTCTCGTACATTATCTTTGCAGTCTTTATACTGTGATGTACAAATGGATGGCTTTAATAATGTAATAGCAATAATAGACATGAATTGCATACACTGGCATATCTATTAGTCTTATTTGGGTGGGGGGTGCTGTCCTACTGTAGATATGCCACTAAGTGTGTAGAGACCTTTACATTATGCACTATATAAGACTAAAAATTATTGTTGCTATATAGCATTAATGAATCTATACTATAATACAAGTAATCTATAATAGGCCTAACTGTACAGTACGGTAGACATGTATAATGGCCTTCTACCAGTATTTAGAGCTGATCCCTTGTCTTTAAATTATATTATGCATGTAACAATATAATGAAAGCTATGAGTAAGATTGTCTATGTAGTTAGCAATTTATCAGATTATATTGTTGACAATTTTTTATCATTTTCTTTTTATTTTCTTTTACAGCAAAGAATTTAATAGAGACTTTGTACAGATTTATTCACTGTAAATACAAGAGGACTTTTATGATAACAGTAGAGGATTTATGCAGAAACTAAATTGTTCTTCCAAGAAAAACAGTGGCAGAGCACAGGAATAAATGTAATGGTAAAGATGATCACCTATGCAATAGCATGCTTTGCACTGGAACTAAACCAAATTTTGAAGAAAAAACACAAGTAACACAAAATGCGTTAAAAAGATTGGTGTATGTGCTGGCGGATTTTTTGAGGAATTATTTTCATGAGGATAGTTTAAGAAGATGATAGGTTTGCTTTGCTTTTCTGCACAAAACATCAACTGTCTACTGTAACTTCTACTGTTTGAAAATGAAGATATACAGTACAGTATATTTCTTGTGATGAAAAATCTGTACATGATAACAGTCTGCAAAGTATTCACTTAATCGTGGTACCTGAATTTTATTGTACAACTGGTATTTTGCTGGCATTGATGACAGGATTACTTCCAGAGTTTTATCCAAGAATGGAATATCATGGATGGATTTATGCAGATTGCAACGGCATTTAAATAAGAACTATAAATGTTTAACAATCCATCCGTTTGTCAGCTGTGTAACCGTCCAAGCTGCTGTAGATTCTCAATCACAGTGGTTCTTTGGTCTCAAAATATGTGAACAAATTTTATCTAAATGAAAAGGCTTCCATAGTGTTAAATAAGGGTCAGCATTTGTTACTAATCTTGGTCTTTTATTGTACAAATCAGCTCAGTGATTTAGAGGTATTTTTGCATTAAATTTTGAAGTATTTTGTAGTAGAAATCTTTAAAATCAACAATTTAACTTTTAATATTTTTCTTTTGTTAAATACACCCTTGCCAAATTAAAGTATATTGACTGGCCCTACAGTAGATATAAAGGTAGAAAATCACATGTAAATGTTATATATTATATTCTACTCTATTCGTTGATAAAGCTTTGAAACTTGCAATATCGTTTAGTATTAATCATAGGAGAGAGTTGAATGTGAGTATTTGAATGTAGGACTTATCACCCATCTAATGTTCATAGACCTTCCAGCCTACAATATGAGAGAGAAGGTGGGAGCAGTTTAAACACACCATACATACCCATGTCCTATTTATATGTGTAGGAAGTTAGTAATAGCTCAGTGCATGAGATTTTTTGTAAGCATTTTGGAGGCTTGACAGTGAATCATGTATGTTGGTTTATTATTTACAATAATTTAATGATTTTGCCCCTTTATTATTGATAATACACAAGGATACTAAAGAATATACTACTATAAGGATTTGCATTAACCAGATGAATGTATCAATTTGCATTTTTGCCAACTTTGATGGTATCCGTTGTGCTAAAAATTTCAGTTCGCTTGCGAAATGTCTAATCTTTTTCGATGATTCAGAACAAGGGCATCAAATTCATAAAGCATTCTTGTGTTTAATACTGTAGCAAAAATTTATAAAGAAACATTTAAAATGAATGAATTTTGAAAAGCGTTCCTCCTTTTGTGTCTGATGTGTGGAAGATTTTGATGAGGCTGATTTGGTTAATTAATACAACATGTTTACATCAATTCGTTAGTGACTTTTCTCTTTGCCTGATTGGTTATATCAACATTCTTTGTAATACAATTTTTTTTTAAGATATATTTTTTCTGTTGTATGTGCAGGAATTTCTGTTAATTTTTAAAAAAATGTAAATGAACATATATAAATATATATATATTTGAAATATGATTTTTATGTAGAGGGTTTATTATTTTTTGCCACTTGCATTCATATTATTTCTATGATTATTATATATTTCACATCTGTTTTAGATAAATATTATAGTTCCAATTTATATTGAACAATATTAATAACATTTGCACATGGTGACATGGTAAGTTTGAAGGTAATTACCTTTTCAATGGCTTACTGTTCACATTTTAGATAGATTAGATAATTGACAAAAAATATCTGTTTCTGAAAATTTATCATTATTATTATATAATTTTAGGCTATGGTAATAAATACATAAATATAATTGTGATTTATATTTGACAGATTTAGTTTCTAAATTCCAAATATTTGAAGTAATGTTTATTAAACAGTGCCTTAGACTTCAATAATACTAAATTAATCTTTTGCTCTGAGCCATTTTATCATTCATATATAAAAGTAATATTTTAATAACCTAAAGTAGCTCTAACAATTTTATAAGTTAATTACAGTATGTGCCCTGTGATTGTGAATTATCTAAGTACAAATTCATTATAAATTCTCAGATAGTTATTTTCAGTAGTTTTTCTTGATATCAGAGATCATTACTTTGAGAAAGTAGATTGAGTCTTTATTGTAGTTCTTAAACTGTTGTTTTATAGAGTGTTTTTCATTAAAATATTGTTACCAAAACATTTACAATTAAGGTTACTGGCACATGGTCATCCATATTGTTGTTATCATGTTAGCAAAAAACATCTTTAATAAATTTATGTTTAATAGCCTTTGGGCATTGCATTCTGGGATTGTTTAAAGTTCTATAATGCTGAATGTTTTAGGATACTGTACAGCTAAAACCCAGAAATGATCTAGCATTAAAAGTACTGTACAGCCAATACCAATCATTCACTTTAAGAAACCATAAATGAACTGTACAGTAATTGTAATTGTTTAAAGGTACTATACTTTTAAATCCACAGCTAGATTCAAGATTCTAAATACCAGAATTAGTTTGAGGGAGGTTTAAAGGTACTATTCAACTAAAATCTAGAATTAGTGAAGGTTTAAAGGTACTGTAGTATTAACCAGTGTCTTTCTGATTTAATTTGTTTGATTCCAACAGTTATTCAGGATTGAAACTAATTTGTGCACATTTTAGAATAGTAATATCCAAGTTGTTCTGATGATTCAGATAGACCAGTAGGAAATCATTTACCAAACATTTTTATTGAGGCTGTGCCGGTTCCTGTAATTTATTGACGTTTGCTTGAAATATTTGTTTTATTATTTTAGTCTGTAATTTTGAGGAGACTCTAATAAATACAGACGTTTTTTATATGTGAATAAAGTACTATGCCGGTAATTAAAGAATACTCTTTTGTATTTTTCATTTCATCATTAGTGGTACTGTAGAGTTTCTAACTTTCTAACAAATTATTGGAGCATCAAGGGATGTTTTTGTTCTGATATACTGTAAAAAACCAGAAACTTCATTTTGCGAGTATAGTAATGTGTACAGTTATAAAGCTCTGTCCAGACTCAAATTTTATTTGACAAAAACATGTGACATGCCTAAATATGGTCATGATGACATCACATCTTACCATATATAGGCACATTATGACTATATATGGGCATACAACAGTTTTTTTGTCAAAGAAAATTTGGTAGTCCGAACAGGGCCCAAGACCTGATTATGGATGATGCCATGGTGTTCAAAAAGGTACTTTGTAGCAGCCGGCAAAATGCAACAATCATACAGTATATTATTTGGCTGAACTAGTGGTAGCCAATGCGTGAGTAATGAACTATAAAGATTATTGTTTTATGAGAGCCTGACCGTTCAGTTTGGCTGTTTGTTTTTTTTTTTGGAAAAGCTTAATTTTTTTTTTCAAATGAGCTTTAAATACTTGTACTGTATTATGTTTGAAATTACCACTTCTCAGGCTTTAATAGAATTGATATACAAGGATACCTGTACTTATTCATAAATTTTAGCTTTTACATAAGGTAAGTTATGGTTCGCTATGAACCATAAAATTAGGACTAGGCCATAGAAAACAAAGGCAACCCACCCTGATTTCACATTGTCACTGTTAAAGCATCACAAACAAACATTTTTTGGGGACCTTACCATGATGTATCTTGCAGTGAATGTTTAATTTTGAATGTACTTTGATCTGCTATGTATTTACTGAGGCATGATTACAAGGAAACAAGGGTGGTTAGAATGACAATAATCAGGCTTTGTAAACTGGGAATAATGAATATATATATATATAT
>NW_022736344.1:55232-70437 GCF_011630105.1 Anneissia japonica | reverse complement strand
GATTAATTATTTTCAATCTTATATCAATTTTTTTTATAGCCAGAGTTGACCTAGGCTAATGTGGCTGACAGGTATGCTTTCACCATTAAAGGCTTCTATGAATGGAATGACCTGTACGAGCTCTTGTAGACCAAACCCAGTACAGTTTTGATTTTAATCGTGTGGGAAATTTACTCATATTGAATAATGTCCCAGTTTGCATCAATGATGGAGCAGATTGTTCATAAAACAAAACATTTATTGGTTACTTTTTTATGCTGGTTATAAAAGCCTACTAAACTTAAAACAAGGAAATTAATGATCTTGCAGATATTCAAAAAATGTATAGCTCCTTTTAAAAAATATATTTAAAGTTCACTTCTAAGGCCTTTTTGCTGATTAACTTACTACCAAATTCTTTAGATTATCAGATATTTTAAGGGTCTACAGCATATACAAATATTGCAACAATTTATGCATTTTTTTTTATTAGCAAATGCAATAATTTTATCCTAATTTTGCTTAAAGTCTATTGAAGTACAATAATTCAATATTGAAATTTATTTTTTGCTCAGCAAAAGTATCTTATTTTCACACACAAGTATTATAATTTTTAATGAAAATGAGCTTGCATATATTTAAGAAAGTGATGATTCTCAGCTAGCTGAATCATTCGATGGATACCTTGATCATACAGCTCTAGCGTTCCTTGAAAAGCTGTTAAAATTGAGAATGAAGACAAACAAGGCCGCTGCAGACTGCTTCTCAGAGGTAGCTAAGGCTAAACACATCATCAGCATGAATGCAGGAAATTGTGACAGCAAAGATAAGAAATGTATTCCTTGACAATAATTAATCAAGGCTCATTTGTTACTGTAACTGTAATTAAACAGGAAAGGTGGGCAGACGGACTTCAAAGCGAACTTAATAAACAACACTTATGAATGCAACATTAGTTCCACTAGAACTGTAACTTTTATTGCTATGAAAGCACACTGATGAACATGAAGAATACATAATTGTTCACATAAGCACATATTTTCAAAATTTTTAAAATTCAATTTTACTTCATTATTTGCTATTGACAAAAATATGGATACTTTACGCCATAAATAATTAGCATATGGTTTTAAATCATTTGTCATAGATCTAAAGCATCGATGTATAATTTTATATAAAAACAATAAATATAATACAAAAAAAATTGTTAATATACTGTATATATAATAGCTTATTTCTAATAATGTATCTTTGCTTTTGAATACTCAAAGTAAACAAAGTATAATGTATTTATTTACAAAAATGAACAAAAACAATTGTATATTAATGTGTAACTGGCAAACAAATTAAGTGCCTCTGTACCATATGTTGATATATCATTTGCTGTAAGTATTTTAATGTTTAATTTTAAAGACTTAATATTCTAAAATAATCTACCATCAGATATTCATGCAAACTTTTTTTACTTGCTTCTTTTCATTCCTTGATACCAGACCAAGGACATTTATAATAAAGACTCCAGTCCATTTGTATAGTAAATAACTTTATATATTTTTTTTGTAATTTAAGAGTTAAATAGCTGCCACCCCCACCCCCTAAAAAAAAGATAATGTCCACACATTGATTGAACAACCACAAAAAGAAATTTCTATTATTGTTGAATATCTCAATGCATTCTAAAAGTAAAGAAGTTTCTACCTATCTATATAAAGTATAAAGCTGGCATGTGTTCCCATGGTAGGGCAGAGACAAAAGTATTTTATGGTAATAATAACCCAACACTGCTGAATAGCTCAATGCATTCTAAATGTAAACTTTGGTCCTGTAAACCCCAATTACACTAAGAGGTCCAATGACTTGGGTCCTGAGGCAATGTTAATGATTCCTTTAGACCAGGTCAGTTTCTATTCATGGGAATTGCCCAACACAATGCTGATGTCACTCTATGTCGTGGATTAAAATAAACTACAAGAGAAGGAGGAGATAACAAAATGAATTATGTCTTAATCAATCGATCAATCAATCAACTGATGTAATCATTTTCTGGTCAATATGGGCTGAATTATTCACAAACCATCTGTTCTTGGAACTAAGAATTCATAAATTAAATGATTTCAAAACATAAAAACAGTGGAGCACCTGTATTTTATAGATTTTTTAGGTTCTAATTATTAGGTAGTGTATTAGGCATTTTTCTCTAGGTTGAAATGGTCCCAATTCTTCAACAAGATGCAGTCTCTCTCCACTGAACAAGTGAAAACTTCTAGGAAACTGACCCCTTCTGCAAATTTAGAATATTTGCAATTCTATTCTTCTGTACTGTCTCCCTTTAATTATCTGGCCATGGCTATCAACACACACAGTGATATACAGTAAGATGAATGATAGCTCAGTAAATTAGATCTCCTAGAAGTGACTTGGGACACTTGGATATAGATATGTGTAGTTTAATTAGGACTGCAATATGGTCAACTGTGTATCAAGCATTTACAGGTAAATGTGGAGGAGGGGTGTAGTCTAACACATAATTGAAAATGGCGCTTTACTGGTTATATATTTTTTTGCAAATACTAGATAGATTAGACACAATAGTCAAAGAGCAATCCACATTAAACAATAAATTTCTATTGCTTCAATCAAAATCATAATTGAAAAATGGTACCTTACTGATTATACTGTTTGCAATAATTAAAGAAGACTAGATAAAATAGCAAATCAACATTAAAAATCACTTTACACAGCTTTTCCACCATTAACAAGCAGGGGGGATGATACTCACCCAGACATTTAAATGCCACTTTATAAATATCTACAATATTATTATTAGTAACTTTAGGTAAAATACATTCTCTATCTAACCTAAATAAGCCAGTGAAAGAGAAAAGGCAGCAGTACACTTTAACAATAATTCCAATTTTCACATTCCAAAAATTATATTCTGGTTGAAAGTACTAAAGCTACTGGAAGTACTGGAATGCCCCTAATGTGTATGGTTCATGGTAAGGGGAACAAAGGAAACCAACATTCTCTTCAATTCACATTGACAACTTCTGACTCCATCAGTGGTTCCAAGCTCTCGTTGCTTCCATTATTTCTTTTATGACAGGTCACATGACCTTCTTCGGTCACTCGGGATGCTGAACTACTTGTCACTGTACCCACATCAACTGTATCACCTTCATCTTTTTTATCCTTCAAAAGAAAGAACATTACTGTAAACTAACAAAGTGCATTGGGTTATTGCCTTATAGTCATGACTAAGAGGGATAGGTTGGATTGGGTGTATTTTGAAACATTTTTTAATCAAATTGACAAAAGGGCTTGGATAGGTAATGTTTTCAATAAGTGAAGATCTATCTCTAACATGTTATTTCATGCCTCAAAATTTGTAAGTGCTTGTATTGTGCTAGTAAAAACTGGAATATCTATAAGAACCTGTCTGGCAGATGGATGTATTGGCTTTTGCGAAGAGTGGTGAAAATGAAAATGTAAATAAAAAATACAGAATAATTGTAAGATTTGCAAAATAATTTTACAAAAAAATAACAATGATACTAAATCATAATAGAATACAAAATATCAAACAAATTGCCATTTTGTAATGAAAAAAAAAACAAATAGAAATATTACAGAGTAATTACTGTATAGGAAATGTATGATTAACAACAATATAATAAGGTACAAGAATTCTTACCAAATTGCCATTCCATAAATGTCTAACCTCCCCTCTGATCATTGCTACTGTTAACGCTGTTCCAACAGTTGTCGGAACAAGATACAATAAAGCTGGTTGACCCATCTGCATTACAGCTAGAGCAGCGAAGGTGATGAGGAGACCAGTTCCATAAGCTACAATAAGAAACATTAGAATTATTACTTTTAATCCTGAACCATATGCTGTATATATATTGAGCATTTGGCACAGTGGCTTGAGTTGGGCACTGAATCTAGAGGTTGGAGTTAATGGTAGTAGCGATATACTTGTAAAGCGCATAATACAAAATCGTCTCTATGCCCTAAGAAACCACAGCCAAAGTGCACAAAAAAACATTCGAGCAACCGAGACTTGAAGACAGTCAACCTTTCTGTTCTTGCAGTTCCCTCATTCCACCTAGTAATAGGGAGATTTCAATTTGCGCGATGACACGGCGCTAGAACGAGTTCACCCATGAGTGACTGTCTTACGTCCTCTGCACACCGTAGATTTGGCCAAATTGCATCCTAGAATCCATGCGACCGTGAGGATTCAATGTTCTCACATGCGCAGGTGACTTTATGTGACGTCATTACGTTCTACCCTCGTCGTCCAATAGAAACCTCCCAATTGTAAGTAGGTATACTGTACACTGTAGGCTTCAACACTAATTCTCTGATTACTAACAGCAATAGTAACATGGAACTGAGTGTTTTGCTCCAATGGCAGTATTAATGTGAAGAGCATAGAGGCCTTGTTGGCTTAATATACCATATAACAAATTCTCATAATCTCAAAAGCTCCGATAAGGGCAGTATAATAGAGTCAGTAGAGTATATTGGCCCTAAAGACCACCAATACAAAAAAGATCTATTAATCAATCAGCCAAGTGTTTCTAGAGCTCCTCATCGGAGCTAAAAATCTGGCATATTATTACTAGAGCAAAACACTTAAACATGATTCATCTGATAGTCAAGTGGTACAATTTCCTCTCAAATATAATAAGCTGGAACAATAAATCTTGAAAAAAGTATATTTAGCTACATGTACTTTTTAGATGACAAGTACATACTCCACTTCTCATAGCTTTCACAAACATTATATTTAGACATATGTTGTCACTGGTGAAGTAAATGCCACTTGATTGATCGATTGATTGACATCCACTGATTACAAAATGTTAATTTTTGCATTGCTTTAAAATCATCAGAAAAGAATTTTCCCTCAATTAGCTGGTAATTAATTTAAGATTGTAACAATCATTAAACCAGCAAAAAACTGAATTTAAACAATGACAACACATTTAATTATGAATGAGTTTAAAGAAGTAAAAGAACACAGTAGGAGCATCAATTATTGTTGAAAATAAAAAGTGAAGGCATGAATCAGTTCCAATTTCTATTAGGTTTTTTTTTATTGGCGAGAGTTAAAAATTGTGAATACATAAGCTAAATAATGTAGGCGATAGTTTGTTGCATAATAACTTTCTTTATTCATTACATTATCACACAAGCAATCAATAAAAAACTCATTAGCTACATCTCAAATCATCCACACATGAGGTAATGCTGAGAATATGACCTACCAATGCTGGTCGAGATTAAGTAAATCCGTTTGCTGTTCACTTTAAGGTCAAATGCATAACAGTGACTTATAAGCAAACCTAAAAAGAAACAAATAGAAAAAAACTATACAACATCAAAATGTAGACATAAACAATGCAAAGTCTACTGGCATTTACCAGATGTTGGTCTGTCAAACAACAAGAACCATCAATGATGAACGAAAGGAGACTCAAACTTTGTTTGATCAGTTTGATATGAGTTTGAGTGTAAAAAAAAAGCATAAATCTGACAAACAAAAACTGATAGCGCATACCCAGCTTAAAGCTCTGTCCACAGTATCAAATATTAACAATTTCTGTGGTTTTCCTAAATATGGGTGTAATTTGACATACCCATGTCCATATATGGTGTGATATGAATTCATGATGCCTATATATGGGCAAACCAGATGTTTGTCAAATAAAATTTGATGTGGGAAGAACTTGAACTCTCACCTGGTATCAATATATCACCAAAACCCAGCATTGAGTAGGCAGTCGCATTACACACTGAGTAAACAGATGTACATAGACGGGGGACCTGTAACAGCACTGGAATCTACAACACAAGTATCAATGGTCATGATATAGAGGATGTACAAATTGTTAACACGTACAGTACATATATATATACACAAAATCATTTTATTAGGAGGAAAAGGAAAACAAGTTGTCAACAATCTAAACAATGGTCCAGAAATTGATTCAACGCAAGAAAAAGCAGACAATAACAAAAGAGAAAAAAACAATTGTCCATAAAAATGGTGAATGGATTAGAATGGATTGTAAATAGACAATTGGATGATGAATGGCTGGAAATTTACCTGGTAAAGAGATGGATAGATGGTAAAATAGAGTCATATTACCTGTTCTTTAGTTCCTCCTGAACCAGTTGCTACTTCAACCATTATACTTTCACCACTCTGTAAAGTACAACAGAAGCTAAACCAGCTGAATAGATAGAGGTGTTTAGGCACTCGCCTGATGAAAATTCCTGGATTGCCAAGGCTTGCATATTTATTTTTAAAATTATTGAAAACTTGAACACTGATTACCTTGTGATGTATGGTGTTACAAAAAAAACACAAACATGAAAATATCATGGTTTTTAGGCACCCACTGACAGAAATTCCTGAAATTCCCTGATAGAGTGTGCCATACACAAACAATAAAGTCTGTATATTATATGCCAAGTACAGGTATATTAAAACAAATTATTGAAACATTGAACACTGCTTACCTTTGTGATGTATGGTGTTACAAAAACCATGAAAATGTCATAAAAGAACAACAAAGACAGGAGAAGAAAACAAGTCTAAGGGAGAGAAGTAAAATGAAAGTCAGTCAGAACTGGCAAAAACAAAAGGCTTCTGCATGGGCTCTATAGGATTTAATGGCTTAAAAGTTTAAGAACAGTGCAGTCCAATTTTGATGGTTGTCATCTTTAATAATTTAAATGGATGATTTGAAAAATCTTACCTTAAAATCACTGAGGCGTATGGTTTTTAGGATACTAATACAAAACGCTATTCCCATCATATCCAACAATATCCATGCAAAGTCAGCATGACGAAAACAGAACCATATCACTACAAATGAAGCACAGACTGCTACCAAGACCACACTCACAACCAGAGGCCTCATCTTATCTGATGCACTACAGCAAACTATTCTGTAAGTACAGGAAAAAAATACAGTGTTTTTGGTAATTAGACAGAAAAAGGGGTTTGTGTTGTCCAAGCATTTAAATTCTTGAAAATGAAGGGTCAGCTTTTCCTACCACCGAGGAACCAAAATACTTTTATGCTTGAAAAGGCCACTTAAAAGCTCTGTCCACCTTATCACATTTTCTTTGACAAAAAACTGTTGTATGCCCATATATAGTAAGGACGTACCTATATATGGTCATGGTGTGATGTCATCATGACCTTATGTCACATGTCTGCATCAAATAAAATATGATAGTCTGGACGGCTTAAAGTTTCAATGGTTATCAAGTTACAAACAAGGTTCAAAGGTCACTGTGCTTGGGCAGCAAAAACATCATGGGCAATCATTTACATTGTTCTTAATGACGTGTTCCGTCTTTCGACAATAGGCTTTCCACAATTTGTTTCCATTCGTTTCTGTTCAAGGCAGAATGATTCGTTATAGGGGGCTTGTGTTTACATGTCCTTCCAGTTCTTTTTTAATTTGACTCATCCAGTTAATTTTGGGTCTTCCTACTTGTCATTTTACTTTCCGTTTTAGCTCTTCCATTGTTTTATTTTACTAAAGTTTCGTCCGATAATCCAATTATGTGTCCGTACCATTTTAATCTCCTGCGTTTAATTCTTGTGCTCCATTCTTGTTGTTCTGTTATGTTGTATAGTCTTGTGTTACTAACCTTATCTGTTGAATTTGATGTTCAACATCTTTCGTAACATTTTCCTATCACAGATGTCAATGCTTTCCTTTAAAATCCATTCATGACCCACAATTCACTATTGTATAGAGAAATACTTGCAACGTACGAAGCAAACAATCTGCACTTTACTTCTATGGACATGTTTCTGTTTACAATATTGTAAGCCATGCTAGTGATTTTCTTCTTTTTATGTCCTTCGCTGTGTCAAGATTACTCCCAAGATATTTACAGTGTTCCCATTTTCAATCTGTATTCCTTCCTATTAGATATTCCTCAGTTTTAGTTAGTTTCATTGATTTTTAGGTTTTAAGGCTAATAATTTCTCTGTAACATTTTTCTTTCTTTTGTTATATATTAGAGTCGCTGATAAATGAGATTTCATCTGCATATTGCATGTGAATATTTATCTGCTGTACAGAAGATGATGGATTGATATCTGCTGTACAGGAGAGCTTTTGCAAGATATAGTGTGAACAGTATAGGAGACAGGCAATCAACTTGAGGTCACCCATATTTGTAGTAAATGGCTTCCTTGCCTGGTTCCCTATTCGAACGCTTAGCTTAACATCAAATATCAAAAATTTAAGCATGTGTAATTCATCCTCTTGTAATATGTACGCAAGTATTTCATAAAGCGTATTTCTTCTCACTTTGTCAAATGCACTGGTCATGTCTAGGAGCAATAATATTATTTCATAATTGGTTGAAGTAATGGCTTTTTCTGCCAACATTTTACATGTATGTACATGTTCTGTAGTGCTTCATCCTTTACGATATGCGGCTTGTGTTACGGGGATATGCTTAACTATTCTATCATTTATCCTATTTAGTAAACATATTGCTAGACTTTTACTCAGTGTAGACAAAAGGTGATGGGTCAGATGTTTTTAAGTGGACCTCTTGATTTGCCTGGTTTAGGAATTGGATGTAAAATGCCTTCGTTAATTTCTTTGGGTTTTTTACTGTGGTCATATACTTCCATCGGTTTATTCTGGATCATTTCAGAAAAAATGTCATCAGTTCCGGCACTTTTATTTTTGAGACATTTAGCTGCTTTAGCGACTTCATTACGCGTGAACAGAGTAATCATTTCTGCTGGTTTAATGTTGTTATTAAGTGACTCTTATGTTTTGCGATATACGTTTTCGAAAAATCTACTTATTGTTTTCACCTGTTTGTCTTCATTTGCTGCAACACCGAATTCTGTTTCTACTACAAGTCGTTTACTATAATTTAATTTGAGGTTTTTACAGCCTGGTACATCCTAGTTGAGTCATCTTTGCATTTTTCTATCTCAGCTATCTTTTCATTTAGTGCATCTTCTTTCTCTTGATTTAATTTGGTATGTATATCATTTATAACTCTATTTCTTTCTTTCCTAAGTTCTGTTTTCCTATCTTTGTCACTAGTAGATTTGATCTCACATCTTATTTCTTTTTGATAGTTCTTGTATTTGTTTGCTGTAAGACCTACAGGTAGTATTTGTTGTTGGTTTCCCGAAGCCTACAACTTTGGATGTTGCACTCTGAAAAATGTCTACTAGTGGGTTACACTTTTCTTGTGGTGCCATGTACACTATGTTCACAGTAAGTTGTGATACTTCTGATCGATATGCTTCTTTATTCTGCGCTACTGCGAAGTTTTGTCAAATCTATTTGTTTACTTTAATAATGTTGCTACTGTTTAATTTATACCACTGTAACATTAATGTTGCCTTTACTAATCTATGGCCAGTAAATGTGTTTGTACCACTGTATGCTCTTGCGTTAGTGACCAATTTCATGCGTAGCTTCTTAACAAGAATGTAGTCAATCTGGTTTCTTTAAGTCTAATCTCTCCACTTTTCTGGTTGCTGTGTGGTTTGTATCTTTATTCCCAGGTAGTCCTTTGTGACATTTTATGCTTAAACATGGTGTTACTAGATCATTTCTTAAAGCCATTTCAATTAGTTAGTTAGTCCCATTACTATTTGTTTCTCCTTTACCATATCTTCCTACACATTGTGGACTGTCCCCAAATCTTAGCGTTCATATCACCAGCTAATTTTAAAATGTCCCCATTCTTTGCTTGATTTTTGGCTTCCTGTATTTCTTCGTAAAACCTATCTCTAACCCAAGGTTCCCGTTCGCTACGATCTACGGTTGGTGCACATGCACATATGAAATGCACATTCCTAGGTTCCGGTCTATGCCTGGGCCCAGGCTTAGCTCTACTTTCAATGCTAATCCGTGCTGCAATAACTAGATCTGATATTTCCTTAAACTCTGCTTTTAATTCACCCTCAACTAATATTCCAACTCCATGACTAGTGTTGTTTGCGGGTCTAGTACAAGAAAGGTCACAGCTGCGTTTGTTATCGTCAGGCCTCTTTTGAATGAGATTGCTTCCCTCCAGGTAGTGTGATTGTACCGCAAGAATGTTGAACTTGTATTTCGCTGCATAGCTGGCTAGATCTCGCTTCTGAAAATTGCTTCTAATACCACAAATATTAAAACTTCATACATTTACATGATGGGTTTCAAACCTAATTTTAAGTATGCTTTGCGTTACTGAGATGTAAAGACTAAATTGTGAAATGTGACAACATAAATATAATTAAGATATTGTTTGATACATATAAAGTATCTGATACCATACCTTGTTTTAAATGGAAATATAGCTAAAACAAATGGTGACAGGCAAATGTACAGCCCATTAACAGCTCCCAAACAGTAGAGTGCAATGATAACATACACTACAAGAAAAAAAAACATTTTACAAGAGGTGATAATATGATAAATCAAATATAAAGTGATTGTTATAATTAATATTTATGTCAGTTTTAAATACTGTAGTGTATCAGGTCGAGGCTCAATGTGCTTCAAATTATTACACTAATCATGTGATCAGACACCTGTGAGCACATATGCAGCTCCTGCAAGTATTCCATAATGTTACAGCAAATCTTTCTTTCTTTACTAATATTTAGCCAGGACATACAGCTCAGCATCGCCGATTTTCATGGTAATCCTCTTACATTACAGCTTAAAGAAAAAACCATAGTAACATAGACAAACAAAATAAAATTACAATTCTTTCAAAAATAAAAAATTAAATACCACTGTTGTTTTACACCTAAATCTAACCAGTAAATTGGCATCCCCACCTCCTCACTTTAACTCTAGGGTGGGGAGGGACACCATGAATACAATTCCTTGCCCTATAACACAAAGAATTGGTCAGCATAAAATTCAAACCCCCCACCTTCAAATTGGAAGCCCACTGCTACTGCTGTGGCTCATTGTCACACCACAAAGAAGCACTAAGTAGTTTGTGCTTTTTCATAAAAACAATTAAACGACATAAATATTTGTAAACCTATGGTAAGTACATGTGTCTAATTATTATGTGTACCATTCCTACTTTAGATGGAGAACTATAAATGGTATATTCAAATTAATCTATAAAAAAAAATACCTTAATATAATAATTCTAAAAAGCAAATAAGATTATATACTTGAATAAATGTAAAGTCTTTCGAAATCTTACCAAAATAATCGTACAAGAAAAACATGAGTAAAAGAACAATGACAATCATGAAGACCCAAATTATAACAAACATGGAAGTAATTGGCACGCTATCATCAGAATCAGCATCATCATTGTTCGTCTGTTCATCCTCCACTGTCTCTGCTCTTCTACGCTGCTTGTTTTTCTTCCGTAACACACTGAAAAATTTATGCATAAATTAACGTATACTGGCTGCTTTTAACTTGAGTATTTACTAGTTTGTATCCATGGGAATGTGGACATGAATGTTATTGAAAATGTAGGATTAACTGTTTACATGATGTCACATTCATTAATTATTATTATTATTATGATTACTATCATCATCAATGCTGCCATTGTTATCATTGTATATTAAGCACTACATGTATTATTATTTTTTATTTTTATTTCCACAGTTACAATTTAGTGTGTGCTTTCACCAAAGAAAAGGTTGTACCCCCACTTCCTACCCCACTGAAAATCTTTGGAGCAACAAAAATTATGCTAAAGTAGTTGAAATAAACCTCCACCAAATTTTGCCAGCTAGCACCCCCTCACTATCAGCAAGCCCTCCAACCTCACTTTCATGCCCCCCACCCCATTTCAATACTTCTATATATGCCACTGAATAAGGCATATTATCATAATTAATATTATTATTATTATTATTATTATTATTATTATTATTATTATTATTATTACTCAGACTCACGCTTTATGTGCTCTTGTTCCACCCCACAATGCACCCCCAATAGCCGTTCCTGTTGCCATTATCCATATCAAAGCCATATTGTAATCAAGGATTGGTTGATCAGGTGCAGACAAACTTGCAACCAAATTCTCTTCACCCTTCTGTACACACAATAGGAAGAACCAGGTAAAAGTCAGAAAGAGAATACTTTGAATTTTTCATTATGCACAATACTGCAACTCATGCTTTTCTGCACTGGGAAAACAGCCTGGTTTATTTTTCCTGGGTTAAACTTATTGCACAATATGGGTAATTTTACCAAGGAGAATGTTATGCACTAGGGTTTTTTGGTCAAAACCACCAGGTTCATGGTTAGCTTGACCAGAAAAAATCAAGTCCGAACAGAGCTTTATTTTATAAAGAGCACCACTTCTACTCCTTATGTGGAAAATCCCTTGTTCTTAGACAGTAACGAAATATTAAACAATTAAAAAAAATTGATGGAGCAAGAGTTGTAATAAAGGATTGTAAAAAATAAATAACTAAGAAAGTAGATTACAATGTTATATAAAAAATAAAACAACATCAGAGAACCTCATAAATGTGGTTTTATATTCAGTGAATCAAGCACATTGTTCAAAAACAGTTACAAAGTACAATAAAACAATGTATCAGGGCTTGAAATTAAGGGTTATTTGGTCGCATTTGCGACCTGATTTTTTAAGGTGCGACAAGGAATTCAACTTTGTCGCGCTCAGTGCGACAAGGTCATTTGATAGCGCGAGTAGATTTTGTAAGCGGGAGGAAGGTGGTTTCCCTCCAAATCCCAATTATTTACAACTTGTACAGCCCATTATTTTCAGTCAGGCAGTATGCAAAACATGTTCTCATTCATTTTACATGTACTGTATCAACCAATCAGCATGACCTAGACTGTTAAAGTGTGACGTCGTACACTAAAACCGTGTCGATGTGCACTCATCTTATTCTTGGTAAATAAGCGATCACCGTCAAAGCCAAGGAGACTGGTATAAAAACATCGGATTGCACGATTTTTACTATTTTATTGAGTGCTACTCTTACCTGTACCTCCTCGTAATTGTGAACGTTTCCTTAACGTATTTGTTTATAAAATAGACTATGTACCGAAATTTCAAACGATCGTATACAGTTTGACTCATACGATGTAAACGGCCCAGATCAAGCAATAATCAAAATTTAACTCTAAATAGATCGTAAATAAATACAGGCATCATCTGGATGATTATATTCAAAGTACTACCGGAAGGAAAACATCTTTTATTGAAAACCAAACGAATTACCTAAACCTCATACATTATGAAATAAGATTACGCTTCTTCAATCACATGGCTGATGATAACAAAGGGTATAAAATACTCTTTGATGATAACCTCAGCCAGACTTCACGGAGCAGCTATAGTTTAACAACATGCATCTCAATGAGCAACATCTTGAAATTTACAAAAAACAAACAAACAAATAGGTCTCACAGCAAATTTTGAAACCTAATTAAATGAAATAATATAGAAAGCAAATCATTTACTACCATTTATTTACTGAACGAGCCAGTCGGCTTCTGACCTACTTTTGTTCGTATCGGCGGCGTACAAAGAATCTAATGACTTGTGTCTGGCAACCTCGGTGTCTGTGTCTACCAGGAGGAGCCTGGAATTGGGAACGTTTCTCACTGAATGTAGTAGACGGTAAGCAGAGTTATTTCATAGGCAACTAGTAATGGGCCTTCATCAAACAATTTATTTCGTTCTTAACAAAGTATCAGCAGAAAGTAAGCAAAATGATTGTTTAATCGTGTTTTGAAATAATATAAAAATTGAATTGTATATAAATGAATATTTAAAGATTAAATTCTTATACACATAAAGTGCAACAATTGAATTAATTGGTTAATTTAATCTATAAGATATATAAAAAATATATAATTCTACAAGGAATGTTTCTTGTTTTGACAACAACAACAAAAAACGTAACAACAAAACAACAACTGGTAGCAGGCCTTCCAATTACGAAACTATATTTCGCGGAGTAACATCCCAAACCATGTGTGCGCCCGACTACACCGGCTGGCCAGTAAGGTATGTTGTGTCCATTGCAAGTTGTAAACCAATCAGAATGCTGGGATATTACATCATTCGGGGCAACTTGCAATGTTTGGGATATGTTACTCCGCGAAACCTTTGTAAACACTAGAAGTGTGACGATGTTCTCTGGCGATTAATACTTAAGTTTCGAAGTTGGAAGGCGTACCAGTTTTTTTTTTTTTTTTTTTTTTTAAATAATTCTCAATAACAACAACCATTGAACAAGAAAATGAAACTATAGATCATTATATATGTAGGTATAAGATACTTTGCTGAAGTTGTACAGGCCCAGGCCTAATGTTCTAGGCTACATTATAACCTAAATAAGAAGTGTCGCCGGCCGACTGTGTGATGCCGATTTTCGGGCTTAAAATGAAGCCTAAATGGCCTTTGACAAGTGGGGAGCTGGAATCTCAGCACTCCCGAAATGTTGGTGAAAACTCTGGAACTCTGTTTAGGTTGAAATTATTATGTGTAAATTGATTTAGAGTTATCTCATAAAGAAAAAATTCCATCCACGCACATTAAAAATAAGTCTGCCAATTTCCGCGCAAATGTTGCAGTAAAGTCGGCCGGTGGCTATTGTAACCAATGTATAGGCATTCGCAGTGTTAATGCGATTCTGCGGACCTATTTTCTTCGAAATTCCTGCACAAATGAAGAAAAATACTGAAAAATTTAAAGAAAGTGTACAGAAAATATAATTAATGTTTCAATAATAATTAATAATTTTATAATCAATATATCAATCCACTTAAGTAACTGCAGATTTTGGCAGTCCATTGACTAGACAGTTTAGCTAGCACATTATTACTGCTCATGTTTTTCTTTTTTATATTGTGTTTATCTGTTAATATTAACAGAAATTTGTAATTTTCTTAGAAATATTCCTAACAATTGAAACTTTCCATGAAATACTTTCCTTTTCCTTCCAGTTAGGTTGAATCTTTTATCTTGCACCTTTTTTCTTTACTATCTCTTTAATATCTATTTTCTTTTTAATATTGTTTCATCCTTTTTCTAATTTCATTTTTGATACTTACCTTTCTTTTAGTTTTTTCATTGTCATTTTCTTTCCACCATTTTACTTCTTTCTTTTTTTTTTCTTTTCCTTCCTTTTGTTATTTCTTATTTATTATTTTTCTTGTTTTTTTTTTGTTTTGTTTTTTTTTTCAATTTT
>NW_022736344.1:46462-55206 GCF_011630105.1 Anneissia japonica | reverse complement strand
TCTCTTCTCTTTTTCTTTCATGTCTTCTTTCTTGCATAATAATCCATGGGGACAGTGTAGGTGTGGATGGGTGGGGGTTTGTTAGGAAATATAAAGAATAAAATATTGCGCAGCGCATATTATCTTAGGGGATGAGAAATGGATGGGGAAATATGTGCTACTAAAAAAATTACTTGTGCTACCAAATTTTTTTGGGGGGTGCCAGAAAATTTTGGCAGTGCTACCAAGGAAAAAAGTTAATTTCAAGCCCTGTGTATATATTGTATAACATCTTTCCTCAACTTAAGTTAGTGGGGATTTCATTATTTTGGTTGTGAAAATCAAATATAAAAATAATGATATAACTATACTAATAATAGCAAAATATAGAATTCAATTACCTTGATTAATTTGACATCATCATCAAGTATAATAGCAACAGAGATTTGTAGTACCTCCGATCCATTAAACTGAAAACAAAACAAATGTGCATAATTATTCAATAAAGAGCTACAGTACATGTAAACCATTAAAGGCTGCATATAAATTTTAAAATAAAGCAAAAGATGGGATAGCACATTCTTAACTGAATACAATAATATCATAATAATTATTTTACATTTACTACTCAAGTCTCAGAGCACTCCACATTACTATTACATTTGAACAATGCATATGGAAGGAGTAAGCGTAGTCTAAGCCTGTATGTTTGATTGTGATCCGACCAATGACTTGCTACTCATAGTCGCACAAAAACACATTCATCATTACAGTGATTCGGTTCTTTTTCATTATCCATTTAAAATCTTATTTAAAATATTTAAAACGACTTACACAGCATTTCGGCGATACTCTCTATCAGCATTTTAAAGTTTGCTGTTGATGTCTTCAATTTTGTTTTGAATTTATTGTATTCTTACCATTCAATAAAAATAATGTAAAATGAATTCACTAACCTTCATTTTTTGTGATCCATTAACAGAAATGATGATTGAATCCGCTCCATATTTTTGTGCAATAAGAGATTTCTCCAGTAAACTACAATTACCATTCTTCACTATGACAACTTTTCCCTTAATAATTCCAGGTTGAACAGGATCTTTGCACAAACTGGATGAACTCAGGTCCAACAGTGGGTGAAACTAATAAATTGTTGAAACATTATTGGTTAATGTCTATGTAGGCCTAGGCTTATATTATACTACTGTATAGGAATCAAGTACACAGTGTTTAATGATTAACTTACTGAGTTTTCCTTGGGTAAAGTGGTGTTATCTGGATTGTAAGCAATACAGAAGTGTTCACTTTGATTTTCGTCCACAGCAGTAGATCGTTTTACAGTCAGAACACCATGTTCAAGTGCTGAAGTCGCCTGAAAAGTGAAAATTAAATGCTTATTAAATGATAATGCTGTTTTAAAATTATACTGCTAAAACTAAAAAAGTATTCATCCACAAAATAGACACTGAAATTCTGAAAAGGAAGTGAGTAGGGCTTTAAAAAAAAGAGAGAGAGAGAGAGAGACTGAAATTAATCTCTCTTTTTTTTTCTTTTTTTTTTCTAGTAGTAGCTTGACCTGGCCCCTAATCCAGCTAAAGCAAATTAAGTTTACGCCAAGGTAACTGAGTAGCTAGTAGTAGTCTCCCTGCCTTGCCTAGTCCTACTATTTAGTAGCTAGGGAGAGGCTCTATCTATGTCTCCTAGAGTCTAGACCAGAGCCTAGTCCTAGAGGTCAGGCCTAATCAATACAGTAATAATAGGGGTTTAATGACATCATTACGCAAATGATAAGACAAAGAGCAATCTTATTCTTTTATGTTTTATACATTTTACATAAAGCGTTTACCAACCTGTTCAAAAATAGCGACAATCATCAGTAAATAAACTACAAATGTGAACATTTTTCTTATAATTTGTTGGGATTTGTTTTGATTAGTTTTCATGTCGCCCTCTATCAGCAGCTGCTGGTCAGAAGCAAGCTACCTAGACTAGCTAGAAAAAAACATAATTTTGACAGTATTATTGACATTGTTACTTAATTCTGTCTATCTACCTACATAAATGGTATAAAATAATATTAAATAATATTATTGTGCTAAAATTGCGGAATTTTAAAAATAAGCTAAAATTTGTTTTAACACTTTATTCTTATTTTTATTAGTTAGCCTAGCCTAGGTGGTCATTTTCCATTATGGCGGTGAGTCTAAACCATGGTGTAAATAATGTAGAATTTTAGTTCATAGTTCTTCTGCTTCTTTGTATATATCGGCATGCTCCTTCAGTCAGAAAATATATAGATATATTTAGATCTGAAGTTGATCGGTTGTAGTTTTAATAACGTGGAGCTAATGACACTTGAGCTAGGCCCTAGGCCTAGCCTAAGCCTATTAGAGGCTAGGCTGAGGCTTAGTTAGGTAAGGGGGGGGGGGGTAGGTGAGCCC
This sequence comes from Anneissia japonica, assembly GCF_011630105.1. Classification (NCBI taxonomy): domain Eukaryota; kingdom Metazoa; phylum Echinodermata; class Crinoidea; order Comatulida; family Comatulidae; genus Anneissia; species Anneissia japonica. The sequence continues at coordinate 52,786 of NW_022736344.1, read as the reverse complement.
GAAGGCTAGCCTAGGCTAGGCCTGGCCTACCCGCAGGACCGGGCATTTTTTGATACGCATGCGTTTTTGATATGTATAAACGCCGAACGGGAGACTATCCATGTGGATAATAATGTGCCCTCCCCTCTCTCTGCCTCTATTCCAAGAATATGGCCTCTGTTCTGGCCTGTGTCACTGGCCTAGCCTAGCTAGATAAGAGGCTAGCCTCTCCATTATTCTGAGATAGGTACCTAGCCTAGCTTAGCTAGGCCATGCTTTGAAGTTGCAGTGCCTACTCACCAGAAGTGACTAAGTAAAGGAGGCATATCCTATATTGTAGGCTTTCAGGAGTCGTTAGCTAAGGTTTCTAAATTTTTACTATAAGCTTATATTACTGTATATATAGTGGATCAGGACCTTGATGACTTAAAATAAATTCCAGATGATGGATGATAAAGCTGCTTCTGCCATCTCAAATCCTTGGATCATCAGTTGATGGTCATGCAGCAGGGCATGGCCCTGGGTGAGAGAGAGACCTGTTGTCCTTTCTTTTGGTAAACCAGAAGTGGCATAGGCCTAAATTATAATTGAATATTTTTTAATTGGTTTATTTTTGTAGCAACAAGAAAGAAGAAAGAAAGAAAGTATTTTAGAACTGTCAAAATTCATTGACAAAACAATTCGTGTGAAGTTCCAAGGTGGACGAGAAGGTATTTTTGAGGATTCAATTTTGTGTTTTATTCAAAACAAACACAGTTTGTAACTTGATTTTTGCATTTTGTATTCTGATGTTGTGTACTGTATATTTTTAAGGTTACAAATCAGTTTAATCTCTTCCTAGTATATTTAAACAATTTCATTGTTATTAATAATATTTTCCTTGTATTGTTCATTGTAAATATTTCAACTTTTTGTTTGAATACATTAATTTGTAATTAACAATCATTGTATCTTTAAAATGTAATAATGAATGTCTAATGTAATCAATGGTTCATATTGTAGTTTCTATAGTTTTTTCCACACTATCAAATTTTCTTTGGCAAAAAAACTGTTGGATGTCTAAATATAGTCATGAGAAAGCTCAACAGTGGAATTGCTCATCTGGCGGAGTGTGACCTTGTAGCGAGACAGTGGCTATTGGACTTTGATGTTGATGTGTGATTTGCAATGCATACGAAAAAAGAAGATTTGCCTATATATGGTCATGATGTGACATCATAGTTAGGCATGTCACATGTTTTATCATATAAAATATGATAGTCTGGACAGGGCTTCATGTCGACTAAACCCTAAAACTTAATTTCATCTTTATCTGTCTTGAAACTGATTATATTGTAGTTTAATGTGCTATGATATGTGAGAGACTGTCTACAGTTATACAGTTATATAAAGCAAGAATTTGAGTTAATCTGCATACTTTGTTATTTTTTTTCATTATTAGTCAGTGGTCTATTAAAAGGATATGACCCACTCCTAAACTTAGTATTGGATGATGCTACTGAATTTCTAAGAGGTAAGTATTATCTTCTGATTCATAACAGTATTGTAATTAATATTTGTTTTCAAATGCACTTTTCCTCCAATAATTACATATTTCATTTGGGTGAAATGCATATACAAGTTCTGCTGTGATGGAAGCTGAATAGAAATGTTTGGCATGCCTGCCTTTCAAACCTAGGTCATGAGTCAAATGCACAATATCCAATATATTTTTTGAGTAAAGCTGGAGCTTAGTGATAAGGTTCAAGGGTCACATGTAGTGGCGAAGGTGCTGAATTCCTTTCTTTCTCATCCCATTGTTCTTGGCAGTGTAGGGTGTGCTTGGTGGTTAAGATTCCTGTATTTCATTTCCAGGTTTAGTTATTTATTCCATTCCCTAGGCACTGGAGAGTGTGAAGGTTTCTTGGTGGTTCTGAGAAGTAGATTGTTTGGTGGTTTTCACAATTATGTTTCTTAATTTGATGCTTAGATCCTGATGATCCATACAAGCTAACAGAAGACACAAGGCTCCTTGGATTGGTCGTATGTCGTGGGACGTCTGTGGTACTTATATGCCCTGCAGAAGGCATGGAACCAATTGCAAACCCGTTTGTACAGCAAGAAGGTTGAGATGAAAATGAGCCACACCAAGAACATAACTCAAAGATTGAAGAGAATGTATAAACTGAGCTTGTAAAATTTGGAACAAACTTTTCAATGTTTCCAGATTTGAGAATGGCTGTCAGATTTGTAGAAAGATTCAACATTCATTTCAAGCCATGATTCCAGATAAGTCTCCCCTGTCTTGCTTCATCAGGTCATGTACCTTATGTGTTATACAATTCATTATGCACCTTATAAGATTTTATTTTTTATGCTTATTGAGTGTCCATCTGCCAAAATGTTCAACAAGTTTTATTAGGTAATTTTTACCTCCAAGATGGGCTTCATAATTATGTTTGATTGTGAAAGTGCTGCTGAGAATTCCATCACTACCATTTGTAGGCCAATTAACCATCATAAGCAAAGATATTCTAATTATATAATATGTTTGTTTATTTTTTTTAAAAAGAATTTTATGTATGCATATTTGTTTTAGCATTTTATTCTGTGATGATTAAAATATAAATGAGCATCCATGAAAGCAGGAAAAGTAGTCAAATACTGCCCTCTATAATATATTATATCAGTTTTACAATTATGAAGTAACTTACAATACATTTTAACACATTCTTTTTGAAATTTCTTATTTTTTGAACATATTTTATTTCAAATAATGTCTCATTTTTTTAATAAGGATATTGTGATTTTAAAAAACATTTTAAAGCTTTAGTTTTGGGATTTTTTTAAACTGATATTTCATTCCAAATAATGTATCTGTGAGATGAACAAAGAAAAAAAACATTTTGTTAATAAAGAGTTGTAGATATGCTTGTAGCCATTGATTTAATATGTTGCTAAAACAAATTGGAATTGATAAAATTCTTTAAAACCATGACATTCCTATTTTTCTATTTAACTTTATTCTTTAAAATTTTGTTTAAGATCTGTGTGTGTTAAAATTTTGGGGGAAACATCTCAAAGGTTAAAAAAGTGGCGTGTCCACGAGCGATTGAGGAAAAAGCCTTCGCCACCCAGCTGCTTCCCCGGTACTCACTTAAACTGAAAAAAATACCCACAAGTAAGCACCTCTCACTTAATCGAACCTCTTCACTTAACCTTTAGTCCTCCATCAGCTCCCCACCAACACCCACCCTTGTTCACAATCCTAGAAATGAATATCAATACCATTTTTCCTGATTTATAGACTGTTACTACAAAAGTCCTTTAATTATTTACCATCCAATGACATTTTTAGTACAAAAACCTATTATATACGCACAATATTGTTTGTGTAATATAATTTTTCAAGTTTATTAGCCTAAAGTTTTGTCCTCAGTATGTTGTTTATACAGTACTTCTGATTGTATAAGGATTTGATGCAACATCATCATGCCTTTTTTGGGCAAATCACAAAACTTTGTTGTATAAAAAAAACTTTATAGTGTAAACAAAGATAACACACTGCAACACAGTAGATATTTGAGCAGCAGATACTTTGAAATTTGTTTCAGTTTCACTTAAATGACAAAATTGTGCATGCATTGGGTGAAGGAAATTGATTTGAAAATAGATATAAAGCAATAAAAACTTTAAATGATAATTCTGTTTAGAAATCACAAGGAAATTAGTGTTTATTAAACTCTTAAATATTTTAATCATAACTCTGTAGAGCATTCGAATGGTAATTGGACAGTCTGCAATGTTTTTCTCAAAAATATTTACCTCCATGATTTGAAACGCCAATAATACAGGGAAGTATTCAATTATAGCGCCCTCTATACCTTTGCAAATATCAGATACTGTACTGTGATTTTTTTTTTTCTTTTAATAAAAATGCATTGCCACCTAAAAATAAAAGAAACAAAACTTCTAAACAAATTTTATTAGAGATTCACAACTGAAGGACATTAGCGAAGATTAGCTATTGGTCTACTTGTTTTTCACTCTGATTTTATATAATTGAACTTTGAACTATGTGGCTTTCGATTGCCGTTGCAGTTAAAGCTACTAGTTTCTATATTTTAAGCACATCTCAACTTTATGCCAGTAGCTGAGTGTGCTGGACATCCTAAACCCATATGGTCCACCATTATGGATACGAGCCTGGTCTTCACAGGTTGGTTCATGTCCAAGGCGACTTGCAATGGCATAGCGAGCCATGTAACCCTGCACCGCCCTCTCACTGCAACCCATTTCAATTGTGCAAGTTATCCAGTCTGAAATTTCGAAAAAATATGTACAGCAATCAGTTACAGTATTATGTTAAGATTCCTTGTCAATTTTCCGTAGTGTTTTTTTTTTGTGTATAGATTTGCGGTATGACATTTTGTTTGATATTTGCTCACTTGTGTGGGTTTGTTGATATGACAAAATATGTTAAATTTGCATGCTAGACAAGAAGTTATAGTATACATTCATTCTTTCATATAAAAATTAAAATACACACCCAAAGAAATGAACTCACATTTCTTTTACACGTTTTAGCCAAAGACTCGTCATTATCGTTTAACTTGTTACATAATATGTAACATTGAATTTGTGATTTTGATAATACCATCAATTTAATTTTTTTTTTTTATATATATATATAAAGTTAAGTCAATCGATATAAAGTTAAGTCAAGCATTAAGATAGAAAAATTAAATTAATTGTTATTTTTCGGAGGCTCCTCATAGAAAAAAAAAGTTGTTATTTTTCGGAGGCTCCTCAATACTAAGGCTTTCCCTTATGTGGAGACTGCGTTGAATATATTTAAAAAAGGTACACATACAATAACAAAACAAGGTAATCTGAGATTACAAACCCTCGCCATGTTGCACCATATATTTGTATATAGTCGATGCGATCGGTCCGCTGAATGTTGGTGTATTATAGGGGTGTAATATTACCAGCTGTACATATCGGGTGAAATGTGGCCGAGCAGTAAAGGTGCACGTCTTGAGTGTGAAGTCAAACATATGGGTTTTTTTGTTTGTTTGTTTTTTTTTTTTTTATTATTATTTTAAACTATTTTGTATTATTTGTGCATCTATACAATAGGCCTACTTTTTTCATAGTTTATTATTTTTCACAATTATTTTTCTTTTTGAATTGGGACAGCAGATTGTGAGATATACGGCCGGAAAATATTTTAATTTGGACAGCAGATTGTGAAATACGGCCGGAAAATATTAGAAACATTCTAAAATCTGCATCCTCTCCAATCCATCCGCCAAATGAGGCTTAGCATAGGCCTCAAGTATCAAGCCCATCATTTGGTCTTGCATGCCTTCCGGGCTGGTTCCAGTCCGCCGGCCAGAATTTGACACACGGTTGGCCCGTGGTCGATCCGCTCGAGACAAATGACTGTCCAAATCCGCTTGAGTTGGGCTGTCAATTGCGACCGAAAACTATATAAATCATGTTCTAAATTCTACATCTTACTTCTGATGAGCATTAAATTCAAAGAGGACCGAGATACATTGTAATGTTGTCAATGTGTAATTATTTTGGGTTTTCCGGTCCAGTAGATTTGAGTTGTGCTTCCAGAACATGGCCGGCGGAAGCGGGGGTGCCCGCCCCCCCCCCCCACTTTTTGGCGAAAAATATATAAATGTCTGGAGATTTTTGTATAATCGGAATTGCAAAAAAGAAGGAGGGGAGAAGGATGGGAAAGAGAATGTTTATCCAGTACCCGACCGACTTACATTTTCTCGCAATTCACATTGGCGGATCTGGGGAGGGGGTCATGGTCCTGACCTCTCCCTTGGGCAACAAAAAAGGGGGAAAAGAAAAGAATTCTAGACCTACCTTTTCAGGACCCGTGAGCTGATTTTTTAATTTTTTTTTTTTTTTTTTCTTTTTTTTTTTTTTTTTTTGTTGCTATTAGAACATTAGAATTTTGAAGAACATAAAATTCATTAAATCACACTTCAAATGTCGGGAAAGCTCAATTCCCGCCATCTAGGAATCAAAATTTTCTCGGGGGAGAACCCCCGGACCACCCTTTCTTTTTGGGATTTATCGATTCATGGAAAAAAGTATACGCATGCAACTACTCATTTGTTTATGTATGTATACACACATAAAATAAAAAATGAGAAAAATTTACCTGACCTTTTTCAAGAGGGGAAAACCTTGAATTTTTAAGGACTTTAAAAGTCATTAAAAGACATTTCAGAAGTCAGGAAAGCTCATCTCCCGCCATCTAGAAACCAACAATTTTCCGGGGAACCCGGACCCCTTTATCTTTGGAGTTCATTGATTAATTGAATCATTTTCAAG
>NW_022736344.1:46203-46455 GCF_011630105.1 Anneissia japonica | reverse complement strand
GGGGGTGGGACCTTGAATTTTGAAGAATTTAAAAGTCATTAAAAGACACCACAGAAGTCGGGAAAGCTCATTTCCCGCCACCTAGGAATCAAAATTTTCCCGGGAAAGAACCACAGGACCTCCCCCACCCCACACCCTTTCTTTTTGGGATTTATCGATTCATGGAAAAACTACGTATGCAACTTACTCAATTTTGTTTATGTATGTATACACACATAAGATAAAAAATGAGAAAAATTTACCTGACCTATT
>NW_022736344.1:44534-45684 GCF_011630105.1 Anneissia japonica | reverse complement strand
CACCTAGATTTGATTCCAGATCTGCATGATTCATATTCCCATTCATCTTATAAGCAGTGGCGTAACAGGCGGGGACAGGCGGGCAGACTGTCCCCCCTGACGGTTTTTACCGGGCTGGCCAAGCCGTCGTACCGGGCTGGGTAAGAAGAGAAAAGAAAGTGGGGTGAGGGAGGGAAAGAGAAAGAAAGGAAAAAGGAAAAGAAAAAGAGAAGAGAAAAATAAAGACAAGAATAAAAAGGAAGATATAATGAACAGATATCACAACCCCGACCTGCAACCCCTTCAAAAAGTGTCCATAGCGCATTTGACCTAAGCCGCCAGATATTCTCAGCAGTGGCGTAACCACCGGGGGACAAGGGGAAAATATCCATCTTTGGAAAATCTTTCCCCATTGAATGCCATTTTCACCCGGGAAAGTGCCTGAAAACCTCAATTTTTAAATAACATATTTTGTTGAGGTAGGCCAATTTCCTCTTAAAATTGCACATTTTAGGGAGTTTTGATCAATTCCGACGAAATTATAATTAAAAAAACAAAAATTCTTCGCGCACATTTTTTTTTTCATGTTAAAGCTTGTGCTTGCTCTCCTTTGCCTTCGAAATTATAACACATAGTCCCAAAAGAGAGAAAGAAAATTTAAGATAGATCGTTTTACCTAAAAGAAGGGCCTCAATTTGTAATGATGTTGAAAGAATATGTTTGTAATAAAGCCATAAGGAAAATGCTTATATTCGGTTTAAAAAAACGAGTGTGGCCATATATAACATAAGAGCATTTCTTGTTGAGGTAGGCCAATTTCCTCTAAAAATTGCACATTTAGGGAGTTTTGATCAATTTCGACGAAATTAGAATTAAAAACACAAAAATTGTTTAGGGTTGAAGCTTGTGCTTGCCCTCCTTTACCTTCTAAGTTATTTAAAAACATAATAGTCCCAAACTTGGGAAAGAAAATTTAAGATTGATCGTTTTACCTAAAAGAAGGGCCTCAATGTGTAATGATGGGTGAAAGAATAGGCCTATGATTTTTTTTTTCATTTTAATAAATAAAACCATGATGAAAATGCTTATATTTAGTTTCAAACACACGTGTGTGGCCTATATTAATAATAAGCCCTATGTCGTATTCTTTTCTATACTCTTATACACATCT
>NW_022736344.1:43292-44464 GCF_011630105.1 Anneissia japonica | reverse complement strand
CCCCGACCCAAGACCCCTATTACGCGCCTGCTCCCCCCACTTTGAAAAACGTTCCGCCGGCCCTGCAGAAGTGCAAACATACCACAGACAGACAGACGGAGCTCATCGCAAAACCCTCTTCTTCCCCCTCTTCGGGGGCGAGGGTAATTAGAATCAAGTTAATTTAAATTGTTTTCTTTGCTATGTGTTCATTTTGGTGACAATGATGATTACATAAAAAATTATAAGCAAGTTACTTAATAATTAGGCCAAATAGTAATATAGGCCTAATATTGATTTCTAAAAGTATTTAATTGTTAATTATAAACTCTTATAAGAATAAAAATATTAATAATTATAGGCATAATAATAACAATAGAGATGTTGATAATGATAACAATAAATCATAATAATAAAAAGAGGTCAAATAAGTCATTAACAAAAATAGATCAACATTTCGGCACATTTACAAAAATGTTGTCCTATTATCCTCCCCCATTTAACTAGGGATTCAACTGGAGTTTATGTCGCGTTATGTTTAGAATAGGATGTAACTCACCAGTGCCCAGTTGTCTTCCCCTAGATCTTGCCTCAGTCCAATATTTTTTATTGATATTGTATGGGCCGCAAGTATCATAGCCGCGATACACGTGACACAAGGGTCTTGGAATTCTGCAATTGGATTCTACCCTGCAGATGCACTTGAGGCAATTCGGTGATACGTCTGATATGGTGTCATTCACTAATCGAACGAGGAACAGAGAACAAGCAATGTAAATTGTGGATGGGATTGTCGTTAGAAAAACATTAAACAATTTCATTTTGATGATAATACAGGTCTCCCTTCACTTAAAGACCATTTTTGAAACCGGGGTTTCCATGGTCTTTAGCAGCTTTGGTCTCTAATTAAGAATAAAAATAAAGGACAGTCGTAAATATGGGACTTCAGACAATTGGTTTTTAGAGGGAGACCTGTAATACATAAATTTCAATTTCAGAAATATATAGCACCAAACAAAATTTGGTTGCTGGATCATTTATTGAAACACACACACATCGAATCAGCTGCTAAGGCCTAAACCAGGGGTTCTCAACAATTATCGCAATGGGGGCCAACATTGTTCATTGAATAGATTTTAAGGGCCAGGGCAAGAAGTGTACTTTGGCGGGTAGCACCATTCGCGCACCACCGG
>NW_022736344.1:40723-43244 GCF_011630105.1 Anneissia japonica | reverse complement strand
CCCTTCCCAAATTAGGAATTAAAAAATATATATATATATATAATCCTACAGGACATCTTGACCTGAAAGTTGGCGTGTTATGATTTCTTTTCTTAGCTGTTCGTTGCGATAGTTCTTCCGATTTGATTGATTACATCGCAACAATTTGTGGGGCAATATAAAGGCTTGTTCTTGCTGGCCGCATAACACGCACTTGCGGTCCGAAAATGGCCCGCGCCAGTTGAGAACCATATGGCCTAAGCCATGAATATCCTACCTAAATTTTGGACCATAGAGAAATAAAGTTTGAACAAAATATATTTGTTTATCAGGTAACCAACTGGGATAAGGTCTTCCCTCTATAAATACTGCAGTAAATGTATTTTTTTTTTTAAAGTAGGCATCACCCAGCCAATTTTTCACGATAGGTAATGTTTTGTTTTGTTTCTTTGTATTCGATTTTTTTTTTTAATTTAAATTTTGTAATTTTAATCATTGTGATGCAATAAAGAGAAATAAAGAAAGTGGCAGAATATCCATCATGACACAATTATTAATTATATCATGGGTTCATATTTTTTGGACAAGAGTAATTCAAAAACATCACCTTCTACCAGGTACCCATTTATACTCCTGGTGAAGAGCGGCAACTGATAGTACAGTACTAAACCCAAAGACAAACACAGCATGGCATAAGCGTCGATCTCGAACCCACGACCTCACCATTGACCAAAACCTTAACCGACGTTATAGTGCAGATATCAGAATAGAAGTTCGAATCTTACCTGCCTGTGATTTAGTGATGACTAACATCAGAATTACAGTCGTAATTATTATGTACGCTTGATTCATTGTTATTAAAGTAGAAAGCTTTGAGATGTTCAAGGAATGTACTCCGTCAGAACTGTAAAGGAAAAAAATCGATGGCTGAAAATTATCTTTATCAACACACGAAATAACATGCTGATTGGCTCGAACCATCTTATCTTCAATCAGTATCTTCAGTTTCAGTTTTATTGTTTCACACAATGAGCATAATTGAACAAGGTATAAGAACATATTATAATTCAATGGTTTTGATTCATTAACTTAAGATAAAAATAATATGATCAAAATAGAATTTCATAGTATGGATAACAATATAAATTTAAATAATGTTTAGTAGATAAAGTCAAGGACGTAGCCAGGATTTTGAAAGGGGAGGGGGAGCCGTTATGCAAATTACTTAGGACCCCGGCGGGGTCAAGGGGGCACTCTGAACGTTCTTAGGACTGTTTGAGAGGATAAAGTGAAAATTGCAATAGACGCATTATAAATAAGCGAAAAAATAATTATATAATAAATCAACAGTGGCAGATCCAGGAATTCGAAAGAGAGGTGAACCAGGGAGGGACTCACAGACCGAGGAACCACCCACCTCAGCCCCACCATGGTTGGGGCTGAGGTAAGAAAATTTATGATTAGGGCATCTGTAGATGGCCGGAAATTACACTCTCGCGCTACAATTTCAATATATTTTTCTTTTTTCCCCTTAAAAACATGAAGGGGGGGGGGGGGGGCCTTGAATCCACCTCTGCTCAAAACATTCTTTATCCAGAATAGCCATAATCACGAAAAATGGACATGAAAAACCATGATCACATCCTAAAAACAAACAGAAGTCACTAAGACATACATCAGGAGCCGACTCGATGGAGTTTAATGTCATACCCAGGGAAGGGCACAGACCTGTTTTGAAAGGTGGAGTGGGAGGGCATTTTGTGAGTCAACACCCACCTCAGCCCCACAATGGTTGGAGCTGAGGTGAGAAAATTTTAGGAAATAGTACCTCCAGATGGCCAGAAATTACACTTTTAGTAAAATTCATCATCATCACATCACCATTAGTTTTTGACAACCATAGAGATCTTATTAATGTGTGTGTGTGTGTATACAATAGAAAACAAAGCTTAAAAACATTGTCTTTGAGTATGTACTTTACATAGGCCTACTTCAAAAACGTGATTTCACAACCACCTCTCAGGTGAGAAAATTTGAGGAATAGTACCTCTCGAGATGGCCGGAAATGACACTTTTATATAGTAAAATTCATCATCATCACATTACCATTATAGTCAAAATGAAACGCCAACAAATTTCTCATGATCTTTTATTAGGGATCTACTTAATATCCAGGACAACTTAGGCCTAATTATAGCTTACTGAGCTTTAACTATATATACTATAGTATGATCAACAAATCACAACTTTTTTTCCGCATTTAGCAAAATTTTCTTCACTTTTTATCGCTATTAATATTATTATCAATTATTACTATCGTCATCATCATCATTGGTATTACTATTATTATTATTATTATTATTATTAGACCTATTATTAGGCCTATTATTATTACTATTAGTAGTAGTATTATTAAACAAACATTAAAAGAAACTTGCAAAAGGATAAGAACGAAATTGAACCACAGTATCGCATTTCTCTCTTAAAAGACCTGGCCTGAGATTTATGGATTTAAGATTTTTTTAAATCACGCTTAGGCCTA
>NW_022736344.1:33896-40417 GCF_011630105.1 Anneissia japonica | reverse complement strand
AAGACAAGAATAAAAAGGAAGATATCATAATGACCATACTCACAACACCCTGCAATCCCTTCTCCACTTCAAAAACTGTTATAACTCCTTTGATCTATGCTGCCCGATGGCGTAACCACTGGGGAACAAGGGGAAAATATCTATCTTTGAAAAATCTTCCCTACCCCTTTATAAATACCCTTTTGATCCCCTGAAAGTGCCTAAAAACCTCAAATTTCGCATTTCTTGACAACACGGGCCAATTTCCTCTAAAACTTGCACATTTTAGGGAGTTTGGATCAATTCCAACGAAATAAGAATTAAAAACACCGGGACACAAGGGGAAAATATCCAACTTTCGAAAATCTTTCCCCACCACTTGACAAATACCTACATCCTCTGAAAGTGCCTAAAATTCTCAAATTCTTTGCACGCATTTCTTGTTACGGTAGACCAATTTCCTCTATAAATTGCACATTTTAGGGAGTTTTCATCAATTCCGACGAAATTAGTATTAAAAACACGAAAATAGTTTGCGCGCTTCACGCGCATTTGTTAGGGCTTTTTTAGGTTTATCCTTTTAAGTTATTTAAACACATAATAGTCCCAAACTCAAGAAAGACAAATTTAAGATAGATCGTTTTAACCTAAAACAAGGGCCTCAATGTGTATTGATGGTTAAAGAATATGTTTGTAATAAATGATGAAATGATGAAAATGCTTATATTTAGTTTAGTGGCCTATATTGTAAATAAGATAAGCCCTATGTCGTATTGTTTTCTATATGGGGAGTGGGGTGGGGTGGGTATGGTAAATTACTAACCGGGAAAATAAATACCCACTCTGACCCAAGACCCCTGTTACGCGGCCTGGTGTTAGCGCCAATGTGTGCCCTTGTGCGGACAGGGGATGTGCCCCTGTGACCTGTCTCCTCTGAAGCTGGAAACCTTGTTTTTGCAAAATAAATTGATGCAATTTGCTATTATAGGCCTAATCAATAAATCCCTCATCAACCGATATAACCTTAAACATTCTTGGAATTGACATAAAATTACTGATGTCGTACACACCCTTCAGTGTGAAATGTGGCTCTCTTTGCAAGCACACCTAACGTCTAAGGAAAGAAGAGCTTAGATTGGTACCATATAAAATAATGTTGTTATTAACATTAATACATTATGCTAATTTTCATCTTTGTAAGCGCATAAGACAGTGCAAATTATTTCTGTGACAGTCTTTTGAAGTGTGTAAAGCTCCATTTTATCCCATACATAGTCAAAATATTGGGGGGGGGATGATACAATGGACCATCCCCCCTGTCAAATATTTGGGGGATATATCCCCATCCCCCTGGGATCTACGCCTATGATAAGCTTTAAAATTTTAACAGTGTACAAATGGGGGGGGGGGGAGCCGCGGCTCCCTGGATACAGTGAATATCCATTGTGTGTGGAGGAAACAATAAGCCAGGAAGGCTTTAAGTCTGATCCTCCAAATAAACATATACCGGTACTGAATTAGTATATCTAATTCCTTCGATTTTGGCAAATCAAACCAGTGTCTCTGAGTTTCATTATATCGAGTAATCCCCACAGGAATCGTGTTCGTAGATGAAAGTCAAGATAACTCTCGCACTTTCCATGCGCTTCGGCTTACCTACCACTAAACCACGGAATCCTGATGCTGGGACGTGGCCAGGATTTTGAAAGGGGGAGCCGTTATGCGAAGTACGTAGGACCCCGTGGGTGGGGGGTTTCCAGGGGAAAAGACCCCTGGAAAGTAGTGCTCTGAAAGTTTTTAGGGCTGTTCTGAGATGATAAAGTGAAAGTTGCAATAAACGCATTATAAATAATATTAGTAAGCCTAACATTAATTATATAAAACTCAACAGTGGTGGATCCAGGAATTCAACAGAGATTTTTACATATTGAGGAACCACCCACCTCAGCCCCACCATAGTTGAGGCTGAGGTAAGAAAATTAATGATTAAGGCACCTCTAGATAGCCGGAAATTACACTCTCAGACTTAAATTTAAATAGGGGCGGGGGCAATATTTTTTTCCCATTTAAAATAAATAGGGGAGGGGGCCTTCAATCCACCACTGCTCAAAACATTCTTTATCCAAAATAGTCATATTCACGAAAAATGTGCATGTAAAATCAGATCACATCCTAAACAAATTTATGCACTCCCACCTCATCAGCGGTCACTAAGACATACTCTGAGTCAGGTGTCGACTCGATAGAGTTTAATGTCATACCAAGGAAGGGCGCTATCTGTTTCGAAAGGTGGAGGTGGGGACATTTCGTGAGCCGACACCCACCTCAGACCCACCATGGTTGGGTCTGAGGCGCGAAAATTTGAGGAAATGTTACCTCTAGATGACCAGAAAATGACATTTTTTGTAAAATTCATCATCATCACATCACTGTTATATACAACGCTGTAGCCAGGATTGAGTCAAATAGTGCGGAACAATATCATTGTGAACCCACTTTACGCGTAAATTCAAATAATGTGGACCCATTATACGCAAAAATATGAGAAATCTGGACCCATTTTTCAAAAACAGGACTCATTTTGTACTAAAACAGAATAATTTATACCTATTTTTGAAAATGTAGACCCATCCTTTGTGGACCCAATAGAAAAATTGTGTGGAGCTGTCCAACTGTCCCAATAGCTGGCCACGGCATTGATTTCTATACTCAAAATGAAGCGCCAACATATTTCTCATGATCTTTTATCAGCGATTTTCGGCAACCATAGAGATCTTATTAATATGTGTGATGTACCATAGAAAATAAAGCTTATAAACATGGTTTTTGAGTATGTACTTTATATACTTCAAAGCCGTGATTTCACAACCACCTCAGCTCCACCATGGTTGGGGCTGAGGTGCGCAAATTTGAGGAAATATTCTAGATGGCCGAAAATGACACTTTTATATAGTAAAATTCATCATCATCACGTCACCATTATATAGTCAAAATGAAAACAAATTTCTCATAATCTTTTATCAGGGATCTACTTAATATCCAAGACAACTTAGGCCTAACTATAGCTTACTAAGCTTTAACTATAGCCTACTAGGCCTATAATAATTGTGATCAACAAATCTCAACTTACTTTTTCGCCTTAGCACAATTTTCTTCACTTTTTAATAATTATTATTAATATTATTATTTATTATCACCTTCGTCATCATCATCATCATCATTGTCATCATCTGGTATTTACCATTCTCTCCAATTGTTGCTAAAAAAAAGACGTTTAATTACAGTATTTGAGATTAAAGGTCATGGATTATAATGTCAAATTAAGACACTTTTAAAAACATCATTTAGAGTATGAGTGTTTTTTCAACTTCACGTTCAACCATACTGGGTGTGGCCCTTCTAATACTTCCCCCACCCCCGGAAAATATTAATGCTCTCCCCCAACCCGACCCCAATTAACGAGACTCCTACGGGTCTGGTTAACACTGGGACGAGATTACACGCTTTCTTGTTAGTAATGCCTCGTACACAGTGAGTTTTGTTTCAAACAAACACACAACAACCTATTTTACAGTAACGCAACTATCATTTGGAAATTCCTTCTTGTTTTTTTTTTTACATCCGCTTTCAGTATAGGCTCAGGTTACTTATATACTTTCGCGTTTTCTAGTGATGCACGCAGACTGCTAACATCATCAAGATCAAACGTTTCCTTATATCACAAAATGAGTGGATCAGGTAGGACTTTCATTTTTACTGCAGGTGGTGTTATGTTGATTTTGCTCGTGCACTCATCAGCTGCATACATCTCGAATCAAATAGGTGAGAAATACCGTCCTTTGAGTTTTGGTTTGGTTTTGCTTTGTGTTTATATTTAAACAATGTCAAATAGGCTTATAATGGTGGCTTGCTGATGATCAGTAAGCCACCATTATAAGCCTATCACTTCCTATATCATCATCCTTTATAGTGGTATGTCGTTAAAACATTAATTTAACATAGTTTATTTAATGTTGTTAATGTTAGCCTACATGTTGTTTGTCATAGTCACTACTATCTAAATACGAAAGAGTAAAAAAGAAATAGAGTGCCTACAGTGATCAATACATTGAATGAAATAAAGTGAATTTCAGTATTTTTGGGAATAAAATTCACTCTTCATTCGATAAGCACTCTGTAAGAGTAAATTTAGGCCTACTTTTTACATTTAGAGGATTTTTTTAAAGTAAGTCATGCGCAATGTAGATATCTATGTTATAATGCAAGGAATCCGAGAAAGGACGTCGTTCGTTATACTATAAAAAAGGATCTGGTATAATCCCAGAAATGTAAACCATCAATGACGTATGCAAACAACGCTGCGGCTAGTAGTATAAGTATCATTCTGGCGTTTTATTTATTATTTTTATTTGCCTTTAACACGTTCAAATTGGTTTAGTATAAACCAAGCCTCTGATTGATTCTTTTTAACAATGAGGAAATATTGCGCTGAATATTAATCTGTCATTTTCACCGAGTGCCTGCGGTGGAAATGCGATCAAACAATAGGCCTAACGTTATAAAAAGTGGGTTGGAATTCCCTGAACTATTATTAGTATTAGGCTCTTGAAACGCATTCAGTTTTACAAGGATTGAATACTGCTCAGTGCTCACACCGAGTCGGACTGACATCAGTCTGCTCTGTTGATCGTCAGTAGCACTGGTGGTATGCAGTAGGCCTATAAGAAATATCACACGTGAGGAGATATACTCTAAATCGTCTTGGGGTAATACCTTATAGTAGATGGTAAAGAAGAGGAATCTGCGAGTATAAAAATAATTGCCCACTGAGATTCGAATCCGGGACATTCTGCTGTCTATGCAGACGCCTTAATCACGCCTTTATCCACATTTTTTCAAGTGGTATAAAATACAAAACTCACTGTCGCACATTTTATAAATCCATCCACCTAACCTTCTTAACTAATCAGAGCAGTTTAAAACTATAGGACCGCCTCTAATCGTCGTATACTAGCAACGACTTTTAATTGTATTTATATACGCTTTTTGTGCAATTTGAGTGTTTTCCCCGCCGCTTGCGTGTTAATGATTCACCAGTGTCGGATCTAGGAATTCGAAATTCCTGGATCCGCCAGGAAGTTTCACAGATGGAGGGTCTACCCACCTCAGCCCACCATGGTTGAGGCTGAGATAAGAAAAATTATAATTAGGGCACCTCTAGATAGAAATGGCACTCAGACTTAAATTTGAATAGGCCTATAATTTTCTTTTTTTATAATTTAAAAAAAATATTGAGGGGTAGCGGGGGTGGTGCCTGCGTAGAAACTCATCTTCCATTAAAGTTTCATAAAATCATCTTGATACAGCAGACGCGGATTTAGACCTTCGCACCGTTCGCCATGGAATATGTTAAACTGGTTAGAGCATGGACCTATTTTGAGCAAGCAATAGTACACAAAGTAACGTCAAAACCAATTCAGGAAGGTTACCGTATAGGTTGTCTAGATAAATAGATATGTTAATATTGTGCGATTGTCAATGAAGCTGTGGGTTCTCTAACCAACGTCCATCCACAGCAGCAGCGGCAATGAAGGAATGTGATGATGACATATTCCCTAATGTATTTGTGCTTCTAGACTGTGCTGCACTATTCCCAGTGGTGGTTCCCTTCCACCCCTACCCTTTAAATTTTTCAAAATTATTAAAAAAACAAAAGAAATTTATATTCAAATTAAGGTCTGAGAGTGCCATCTCCGGCCATCTAGAGGTGCCATAATCATAAATTTCTTACCGTACCTAAGCCCCATCAATGATGACGCTGAGGTGTTATAGACCCTCAATCTGTGAGAGTCGACCGTCCCTTGCCTCCTCTATTTCGAATAGATCAGCAACTAACAGTAGCGGATTCAAGAAGGCCCAGTCCTAAATTTTTCAAAATAAAAAAAATGGGGATAAAAGAAAATGATGTTCAAATTGTATGGGAGTTCAATTTCCGGCCATTGGAGGTGCCATAATCATAAATTTTCTCCCTCAGCTCAACTATGGTGGAGCTGAGTGGTATCTGCTGCATCTGTGAAAGTACCTCCCTGGCCCAGTCTTTAAATCCCAAATCTGTAGCCACTAAAAACCTTTACATACATGCGTCTTCAGAAACCGATTAAATGAGACCTCAATTACCAAAAATGCCTGAGATCCGCCTCCCTCGATACCATGGTTTTCCCCTTAGCGCCCCCCCCCCCGGGAAGCCATTTTGGTCCACTTTCTACAAATTCACACCCACCCAAAACTCCCTCGATACCATGGTTTTCCCCTTAGCGCCCCCCCCCCCGGGAAGCCATTTTGGTCCACTTTCTACAAATTCACACCCACCCAAAAAAATTTCTGCGTACCTTAAACGACAAGACGGCGAGATCTCAAAATAGACTTTCATTTAAGAAATGTTAAAGAAATATATAGAATAGAATCAGTGTTGTTGCGTAGCACTGTGGTATATACCACTATCTATTATTATTTTATGTACATATATACTCTTATACACATCT
>NW_022736344.1:25296-31313 GCF_011630105.1 Anneissia japonica | reverse complement strand
TATATATATATATAATATCAAATTAGGTTTGCTGCGTAGCACTGTAAACATAATGTAAATAAAAAATAAAATATATTATTATTGATCTATATACATATTGTATGTAAAATCTTTAAAATTATAATTTAATTGTATGCATAATCGTTAGAGACGTCGCACATTTTGCAGGGACTGTTCCTGCTGACTGTCTGCAATGCATTTGTATCGTGGAGTCCAACTGTCAGATGCCTAATCCAGTGTGCAGCATGGACGTTGGGTCCTTGTCTTGCGGTCCATACCAAATCAAGGAGGCGTATTGGAATGATGCAAGGTTGAAGGGAGGCAGCCTAGATGGAAGTGAGTATCGACATTCCTGCCAATTTGACTAATTATTGGAAATTGATTTATATGTTCACATTGTATATATATAGGTCTATCATATTTTTGTTGTGTTATCTGTTTTGTTTTTGACGTTGTATTGTAGGCCTACAGTATTTGTAAATGTAATTCCTAGCGGATATTGGCCCTTGATGGTATTTGTGCACAATAAAATAGAATTGTATTGAAAATATTTATAACAATTATCAAAATCAGGAAAAATGACTATACTTATATTAGAGGTTAAATAGCGTTGAGCATGCGTGCTTATAAGTTCACGGCTCGAGACCTCAACCACAGTGGTTGATAATACGTTACGTGCCTGATTTCAAGTGGTTGTTCACACTAAAAAATGACTGCTGCAGTGACTGTACGAGTAGCATTGTTTGCGTCTGCGTAATGCGTCTAAATTGCTCTAGTTTGAACAACCCGTGTTCACACTGCACCGGTTACGTAAAGCCGGGGGGAAATCATTGCGTCGGACGATGATCGTACGACCGTCGGCCGACGAATTCAACTCCGCTCCCTGTGAGCGCTAGACGACACGACGCCGTCTGCTGATTGTCGGTGGTGGCAGTTTGAACAGATCGTCATTAAAAACGATCTGTTGCGCGTGCGTCGTCGCGTTGCGTTCTCCATAGAATCGCCGTGGATGGGCGACGCGACGACCGTCTGGTTCAGTGAGTGCCCGGCTTAACTGGCTGTAACATGGCCGGTTTTACGCATTTTTCAGGTGGCTTGGTCAACAGCCTACATGTGGGCAAGTCGGGAGGCCGAGCGGTACAGCTTTAAAGTTTCCCATCAGCGCTGGCTCGAGCGCACCTCGCCCAGGATTCGCTTGGTAGAATCAAGTCTTCTCCGGATCCGATATAAGGACTTCACAGGAGGTTAAGAACCCATTGCATCTTTCACAAGAGTAGGTCGTTACACTGATGATAGTTCATTTCAGACTCTGTCGTTTTAAAATGATGTGCACTTAGTCCCTCTCTATGGCTTCTAAAGTAGCCACGGACCACGCCAATATGCTTTTCGCCATGCTAAAAGGACACAACGCGCATATTTTATTTAGTTTTAGTAATTATGCCTTCTTCTTTTCAGGCTGGAAAAATTGTACTAAAACTTTCGATTGCAGTGAGAGAGCTGTGCAGGGTTACATGGCCCGTTACGCAATATCCAGCCGCCTTGGTCATCAGCCAACGTGTGAAGACTTCGCTCGCATCCACAACGGCGGCCCAAATGGTTTCAAAAACCCAAATACACTCGGATACTGGGCGAAAGTGCAGAAGTGTCTTAATAAATCTAAACAGGAACCACAGACATCGCATGAGTCAAATCGCATACCCGGTACTAAGTAGTTTCATGAATGAGGCATTGTGCAAGACTATAACATTCAAAAATATTGTCGAAATTTTATCAGATAAAAGTAGATTAACTAGTTTAAATGCTTCTAAAGCCATTGCTGTATATGTTGATTCGATATCTGGAATCACAGTTCTTTTCTGTCTGTCAACCTATCTAAAAAAAAACTTCTAATATCTGTGGGTCCAAGCTAACGTTGGCTATTACACTTTTTTATAAGAACATTCTGTAAGAACACTGAGTCTGAAAGTGCTTAAAAAATAAGAACCAAATTGAGACGGAGGAAAAATGTGCACGAAAAGCACAATCACCAGTAGTGGATTGAAAGGGGCCGGCCCCCCCCCCCCCTATTTTTTCAAAATTATTTTAAAAAATGGGGGAAAAGAAGAAAGAAAATTACATTCAAATTCTGAGTGCCACTGCCGGCCATCCAGAGGTGCCATAATCATAATTTTTCTTACCTCAGCCCCAACCAGCGTCGGCTGCAGTGCTCTTGAGCCTCCAATTGCTAAAGTTCCCCCTTGGGCCCACCTCTATTTTGAATTCCTGGATCTGTCACTGCTCTTGTGTACAACTTTGGCCTGATAATTTAGAATCTGCATAGGCGATTTTAGGCTTACAGTATATATTTTTCTTAGTGTAGAAGGCAGTGTAGGGAAATAACTTGTTGATATATGTTCATATATGTTTACCCTACCAATATTTGATTCAAAACAGTGATTTATACAGGAATGACCAATTAGCACAGGCCAATAGTGCTGTTAAGTGACGTAGTAGAGCTACATATTACAGTAATGTAATTATACAATAGCATTGGATTTTACGTAATAGTGCAACACAAGGAAACTGAACGCTTCAACGTAGCGTATGGCCCTAGTTTACATTGACGATATATGTAATTTACGCATTGAGTCTGATATTAAAATTGTTGCTGTCAGTGAATTGGAAAATATGTGTTGAATATGCAAATTAAGAATGAAATTCTATTCCTTTTCCGACTCGCTTTAAATAAATAAATAATTACATTTATTTCCCTTTTTATCCACTTCAATTAAGACCTAAAATTATTTTAATATTAAAAAGCAACATCGTAAACTTAGTCTCAAAACTGAAATCGTTATTATTGTTCCCTCTAGCTACAAAGTGGTGGCGTTCTGTTTGAAAATAAAATATTGTCCGCGGGGAGAATTTTTGTTTATAATTTTGTAATGGAAGAGACTCACGAGGATGGTTTTGATAATCATACATTCAGAAGATGTTAAAAAGAAACTGATAACGGGTCATCAAACTGAGCTTCCGGTGATGAATTGCTAACTGAAGTAATACTCATGACTGTTGTTATATTTTTGGCTAGTACTTTCTAGGCTATCAACTAGGCCTACCTAACTGATTTTTTCACCTAGAATGACCAGCAAAAGATTGGTTTGTTTTTTTTGTTTTTGTTTCAGAGATTTTCTTGAATAGCATGTTGATTTGATTTCATTCTTATTTGCTTACTTGTAAAAAAAAATGAAAATATAGATTCTAAACCTCTTTTTTAAAATCTATATTTTTTCTCAAACAAAAATTCAATTTTTCACACCAAAAATTCAATTTTTCACACCAAAAATTCAATTTTTTACCCCAGAAATTTAATGTTTGTTTTGTTTTGGCTCCATAAATTTTTCAAAATTGTATGCCCATACTAATATATCTGTACCGAATTTGGCACTTATATCATCTAGGTAATCCAATTATTATTCTATGCACAAGGTTAAAATCTAGATTGTTACAAAAGCAAATTTTTCGTCCAAATATTTTATTTTCTTTATATATTTTCATGTCTATTTGCTTATTTCTGACTAAATAATGTTCATATTGATTCTAAACCTGTTTGTACAGGTAGGTCTTGTACTATAGTAGCCAAAAATACCAAATATTGAAAACCGTATATTTTCCCAAAAAAATGCAATTTTTTACCCCCAAAATATGATTTTTTTTTACCAAAAATTAAAGTTTTGTCATCCGTGATCATCTTCCGTATTTTTACGTTAAGGCACTCTATTAAATTAGGCACTCTTAAAAACTACGATCATTTGGCACCCCCTTAAAATATAGGCCTATTTCTTTAAAGTTTTAAATTACTTTCCTACCTCGTTAATGATTATGAGCTTATAATAATTTATAATTCATCCCTTTTATTTTAAATCTGTGCTTGAAAAAAATTAAAACAGCCCGGTTCAACTGTATACATTATATTACTTAGTTTTGTACCACACACCCAATGAACTCTTCAGATAAAATTGCCTAGGCTCCCTTGTTACAGGCGCACCATACTATCTGTACAACTTGCAGTTTCTAATAGAAAGTTAAATGCTGCGAGTATGCAATTCATGTAAATACTAATAGATACTTCAGTACATATAAGGGTGTACTGATTTTTAGTTTCAGTATTAAAAGTTGGTAGAAATGCATGATTTGGTGGCTTATAAGAATGGATTTCCAAAAATTTTTTACAATGCCACAAAACATAATAATATACTAATAGACATGTGAGTAGTCGATCTTGTTTTATTGTTAAGCACAATATGCTTCACAGTATTTAAAAATGTAAAGTTCAATAACCCCGGAATGGTATATATTATTTATTTAATAATATTTCTCTTATGCGCTCTAGTTTTCATTTCATGCTTCAATTTTGTCCTATTTTTCCCAAAAATTTCAGTCAATGTCAGTATGTTGTGTCAGCCTATGACCCTAGGCCTAGTTTAAGGAGGGGCCTTAGGTAAGACCTCAGCCTGTTAGGCCACTTTCTCTCTACCCTTTGGTCTTACTGTACCTATCTACACTTTATAACAGGAGGTACTAGCTGTTGTTGTTGTAGATAATATACTAACATTTAATAACATCCAAGAAGGTCATAGTAAACACACGTACATCCCATAAGTCCGTGAGATTTCATAGGCCTACCGTAGGTAAACATAGAAAGAGCAGTAATAGTAAAACTCGAGCGTCACGACATTGCGAGGTGTCTGCTCTTGTTCCTCGTATCGTACTCACTCGAGTCAATTCGAGATGGCCCGAGTGAAGTTTCATGCAAATGTTTCGTACGGGAAAAAAATCGCCTCCCGTTCACCTTAAAGAAATACTGGCGAGTTCATAGCGATCTTTCCTTAGATCACGACCTCATTATGGGTGTCGTCTCCTGATCCTAGAAGCCTTTCGCGAAGCGATGCTTCAGAAACTACATCTTGGTCATCCAGGATTCCGTCGTGCCCAGGATCGAGCCAGAATGATCGTCTACTGGCCTATAGATGTGACATTGAGCAAAACATTAATAATTGCAAGTTTTGTCAGGACCGGCTTCCCATGTATCAAAAAGAACCTTTGATACAGAAGCCACAACCAAGCCGCCCATTTCAAGACATTGCAGCCGACTTCGCGCACTTGAATGGACTCAATTATCTTATCGTTGTTTGTTATAAAACTGATTGGCCAACTATTGTGTCCTGGGCAAACAAGCTCCGAGACCTATTTATCACAATGGGGACTCCTGATATCTTCTGGTGTGTGACGGCGGTCCTCAGTTTACATCAGCTAACTTCAAGCAGTTCGCTAACGACTGGAAATTTACCATCAAGTATAGCTCGCCTTACAACCCACAGTCAAATGGCAAAGCTGAATCCACGGTAAAATCTATGAAAAAAAATTATCGTATATCAGCCTCGCTAAATCGACGAACCCCTGATGCCGACGAGTTGGCGAAAGCCTCCTTAGCTATAGAAATACATCTTCGCGAAAGGATAGACTGTCTCCCGCAGTCAAGTTATTTGGCAAACCCCTACAAGATTCCTTGCCCGCGCATCGCTGAGCATTTACCCCTGAATACATATAAAGGCTATTTCAGACGCGGACAAAGATCTCCAAAAAAAAAGAAGGGATATGAGAAAGAACACTATGATATTAACACTAAGCAGCTGAGCGAAATAAGAGTTGGTAACCACGTCGCTGTATGGAACCATATAAGCAAACTGTTTGATATTTATGGCACAGTCGCTGAAGTCACCAACCGCAGGTACATACGATGGCCCACAAGGGACACACTGCAAAGAAAAAGAAATGCTGCAAACAAAAAAGAAACGCTGCAAACAAAAAAGAAATCATGGAAACAGAAAAGAAACGCTGCAAAAAAAAAAAAGAAATGATGCAAACAAAAATAGAAACGATGCAAAGAAAAATAGAAACGATGCAAACAAAAATGGAAACGATGCAAACAAAAATAGAAAACACCAGCAAACAAAAAAATGAAACGCTGAAAACAA
>NW_022736344.1:21962-25220 GCF_011630105.1 Anneissia japonica | reverse complement strand
CAGCCAAACAGCGCCTGTGGAATTCGTTGTGATTCGTTGCGATCGGATTCCGTGGTAATCGGGAGTAATAAAGATTGTAGCACCCAATCGCAATGGGTAACAATTGCGATATCGATTACATATCGACTACAATTGGTGAGCTTTCACACACGATTTTACTTTGCGATTGGGTGTCGCAGTTGCTACAACCGATCGCAATGCGATGCTAGTCTGAATGGGGTATTACAGTAACAGTAACGCAACAATCATTTGGAAATTCCCTTTCTTGTTTTTTGGCTCGATACATCCGCTTTCAGTATAGGCTCAGGTTACTTATATAATTCCACGTTTTCTAGTGATGCACGCAGACTGCTAACATCATCAAGATCAAACGTTTCCTTATATCACAAAATGAGTGGATCAGGTAGGACTTTCATTTTTACTGCAGGTGGTGTTATGTTGATTTTGCTCGTGCACTCATCAGCTGCATACATCTCGAATCAAATAGGTGAGAAATACCGTCTTTTGTGTTTTGGTTTTTGTTTTGCTTTGTGTTTATATTTAAACAATGTCAAATAGGCTTATAATGGTGGCTTGCTGATGATCAGTAAGCCACCATTATAAGCCTATCACTTCCTATATCATCATCCTTTATAGTGGTATGTCGTTAAAACATTAATTTAACATAGTTTATTTAATGTTGTTAATGTTAGCCTACATGTTGTTTGTCATAGTCACTACTATCTAAATACGAAAGAGTAATAAAGAAAGAGAGTGCCTACAGTGATCAATACATTGAATGAAATAAAGTGAATTTCAGTATTTTTGGGAATAAAATTCACTCTTAATTCGATAAGCACTCTGTGAGAGTAAATTTAGGCCTACTTTTTACATTTAGACGATTTTTTTTAAAGTAAGTCATGCGCAATGTAGATATTTATGTTATAATGCAAGGAATCCGAGAAAGGACGTCGTTCGTTATACTATAAAAAGGGATCTGGTATAATCCCAGAAATGTAAACCATCAATGACGTAATGCAAACAACGCTGCGGCTAGTAGTATAAGTATCATTCTGGCGTTTTATTTATTATTTTTATTTGCCTTTAACACGTTTAAATTGGTTTAGTATAAACCAAGCCTCTGATTGATTCTTTTTAACAATGCGGAAATATTGCGCTGAATATTAATCTGTCATTTTCACCGATTGTCTGCGGCGAAATGCGATCAAACAATAGGCCTAACGTTATAAAAAGTAGGTTGGAATTCCCTGAACTATTATTAGTATTAGGCTCTTGAAACGCATTCAGTTTTACAGGGATTGAATGCTGCTCACACCGAGTCGGACTGACATCAGTCTGCTCTGTTGATCGTCAGTAGCAGTCTGGTGGTATGCAGTAGGCCTATAAGAAATATCACACGTGAGGAGATATACTCTAAATCGTCTTGGGGTAATACTTTATAGTAGACGGTAAAGAAGAGGAATCTGCGAGTATAAAAATAATTGCCCACTGAGATTGGAATCCGGGACATTCTGCTGTCTATGCAAACGCCTTAATCACGCCTTTATCCACATTTTTTCAAGTGGTATAAAATACAAAACTCACTGTCGCACATTTTATAAATCCATCCACCTAACCTTCTTAACTAATCAGAGCAGTTTAAAACTATAGGGCCGCCTCTAATCGTCGTATACTAGCAACGACTTTTAACTGTATTTATATACGCTTTTTGAGCAATTTGAGTGTTTTCCCCGCCGCTTGCGTGTTAATGATTCACCAGTGTCGGATCTAGGAATTCGAAATTCCTGGATCCGCCAGGAAGTTTCACAGATGGAGGGTCTACCCACCTCAGCCCACCATGGTTGAGGCTGAGATAAAAATTATAATTAGGGCACCTCTATATAGAAATGGCACTCAGACTTAAATTTGAATAGGCCTATAATTTTCTTTTTTTATAATTTAAAAAAAAATATTGAGTGGAAGGGGGGTGGTGCCTGCGTAGAAACTCATCTTCCATTAAAGTTTCATAAAATCATCTTCATACAGCAGGCGCGGATTTAGACCTTCGCACCGTTCGCCATGGAATATGTTAGACTGGTTAGAGCAAGCAATAGTACACAAAGAAACGTCAAAACCAATTCAGGAAGGTTACCGTATAGGTTGTCTAGACAAATATATATGTTAATATTGTGCGATTGTCAATGAAGCTGTGGGTTCTCTAACCAACGTCCATCCACTGCAGCAGCGGAAATGAAGGAATGTAATGATGACATATTCCCTAATGTATTTGTGCTTCTAGACTGTGCTGCACTATTCCCAGTGGTGGTTCCCTTCCACCCCTACCCTTTAAATTTTTCAAAATTATTAAAAAAACAAAAGAAATTTATATTCAAATTAAGGTCTGAGAGTGCCATCTCCGGCCATCTAGAGGTGCCATAATCATAAATTTCTTACCGTACCTAAGCCCCATCAATGGTGACGCTGAGGTGTTATAGACCCTCAATCTGTGAGAGTCCGTCCCTTGCCTCCTCTATTTCGAATAGATCAGCAACTAACAGTAGCGGATTCAAGAAGGCCCAGTCCTAAATTTTTCAAAATAAAAAAAACGGGGATAAAAGAAAAAAAGAAGGGATATGAGAAAGAACACTATGATATTAACACTAAGCAGCTGAGCGAAATAAGAGTTGGTAACCACGTCGCTGTATGGAACCATATAAGCAAACTGTTTGATATTTATGGCACAGTCGCTGAAGTCACCAACCGCAGGTACATACGATGGCCCACAAGGGACACACTGCAAAGAAAAAGAAATGCTGCAAAAAAAAACGCAGCAAACAAAAAAGAAATCAGGGAAACAGAAAAGAAACGCTGAAAAAAAAAAAAAAAAAAATGATGCAAAGAAAAATAGAAACGATGCAAAGAAAAATAGAAACGATGCAAACAAAAATGGAAACGATGCAAACAAAAATAGAAAACACCAGCAAACAAAAAAATGAAACGCTGAAAACAAAACAAAAATGCTGCAAACAAAAAAATAAAAACACTAGCAAACAAATAAAGAAACGCTGCAAGCAAAAAATAAAAACACCAGCAAACAAAAGAAAACGCTGCAAACAAGAAAGGAAATGCTGCAAACAAAAAAAATGAAACGCTACAAACAAAAAATGTTTCGTACGGGGGAAAATCGCGACCCGTGTATAAGACGACCCCCGAGTTTTAGAAGATTTTTGGTTGATATTTGTATGTCTGGATAAATGGAGCCAAATACAAGGGTAATCT
>NW_022736344.1:21103-21879 GCF_011630105.1 Anneissia japonica | reverse complement strand
GATTACATATCGACTACTATTGGTGAGCTTTCACACACGATTTTACTTTGCGATTGGGTGTCGCAGTTGCTACAACCGATCTGAGAGTGCCATCTCCGGCCATCTAGAGGTGCCATAATCATAAATTTCTTACCGTACCTAAGCCCCATCAATGGTGACGCTGATGTGTTATAGACCCTCAATCTGTGAGAGTCCGTCCCTTGCCTCCTCTATTTCGAATAGATCAGCAACTAACAGTAGCGGATTCAAGAAGGCCCAGTCCTAAATTTTTCAAAATAAAAAAAACGGGGATAAAAGAAAATATGATGTTCAAATTGTATGGGAGTTCAATTTCCGGCCATTGGAGGTGCCATAATCATAAATTTTCTCCCTCAGCCCAACCATGGTGGAGCTGAGGTTGTATCTGCTGCATCTGTGAAAGTACCTCCCTGGCCCAGCCTTTAAATCCCAAATCTGTAGCCACTAAAAACCTTTACATACATGCGTCTTCAGAAACAGATTAAATGAGACCTCAATTTCCAAAAATACCTGAGATCCGCCTCCCACGATACCATGGTTTTCCCCTTAGCGCCCCCCCCCCCGGGAAGCCGTTTTGGTCCACTTTCTACAAATTCACACCCAACCAATAAAAATCCTGCGTACCTTAAACGACAAGACGACGAGATCTCAAAATAGACTTTTATTTAAGAAATGTTAAAGAAATATATAGAATAGAATCAGTGCTGTTGCGTAGCACTGTGGTATATACCACTATCTATTATCATTTTATGTACATA
>NW_022736344.1:0-21094 GCF_011630105.1 Anneissia japonica | reverse complement strand
ATATATATATATATATATATATAATATCAAATTAGGTTTGCTGCGTAGCACTGTAAACATAATGTAAATAAAAAATAAAATATATTATTATTGATCTATTTGCTTATACTATATACATATTGTATGTAAAATCTTTAAAATTATAATTTAATTGTATGCATAATCGTTAGAGACGTCGCACATTTTGCAGGGACTGTTCCTGCTGACTGTCTGCAATGCATTTGTATCGTGGAGTCCAACTGTCAGATGCCTAATCCAGTGTGCAGCATGGACGTTGGGTCCTTGTCTTGCGGCCCATACCAAATCAAGGAGGCGTATTGGATTGATGCAAGGTTGAAGGGAGGCAGCCTAGATGGAAGTGAGTATCGACATTCCTGCCAATTTGACTAATTATTGGAAATTGATTTATATGTTCACATTGTATATATATAGGTCTATCATATTTTTGTTGTGTTATCTGTTTTGTTTTTGACGTTGTATTGTAGGCCTAGGCCTACAGTATTTGTAAATGTAATTCCTAGCGGATATTGGCCCTTGATGGTATTTGTGCACAATAAAATAGAATTGTATTGAAAATATTTGTAACAATTATCAAAATCAGGAAAAATGACTATACTTATATTAGAAGTTAAATAGCGTTGAGCATGTGTGCTTATAAGTTCACGGCTCGAGACTTCAACCACAGTGGTTGATAATACGTTACGTGCCTGATTTCAAGTGGTTGTTCACACCAAAAAATGACTGCTGCAGTGACTGTACGAGTAGCATTGTTTGCGTCTGCGTAATGCGTCTAAATTGCTCTAGTTTGAACTACCCGCGTTCACACAGCACCGAGTTACGTAAAACCGGGGGGAAATCATTGCGTCGGACGATGATCGCACGACCGTCGGCCGACGACTTCAACTCCGCTCCCTGTGAGCGCTAGACGACACGACGCCGTCTGCTGATTGTCGGTGGCAGTTTGAACAGATCGTCTTTAAAAACGATCTGTTGCGCGTGCGTCGTCGCGTTGCGTTCTCCATAGAATCGCGTGGGCGACGCGACGACCGTCTGGTTCATGTCAGTGAGTGCCCGGCTTAACTGGCTGTAACATGGCCGGTTTTACGCATTCTTCAGGTGGCTTGGTCAACAGCCTACATGTGGGCAAGTCGGGAGGCCGAGCGGTACAGCTTTAAAGTTTCCCATCAGCGCTGGCTCGAGCGCACCTCGCCCAGGATTCGCTTGGTAGAATCAAGTCTTCTCCGGATCCGATATAAGGACTTCACAGGAGGTTAAGAACCCATTGCACCTTTCACAATAGTAGGTGGTTATACTGATGATAGTTCATTTCAGATTCTGTCGTTTTGGAATGATGTGCACTTAGTCCCTCTCTAGACCACGCTAATATGCTTTTCAGCCATGCTAAAAGGACACAACGCGCATATTTTATTTAGTTTTAGTAATGATGCCTTCTTCTTTTCAGGCTGGAAAAATTGTACTAAAACTTTCGATTGCAGTGAGAGAGCTGTGCAAGGTTACATGGCCCGTTACGCAATATCCAGCCGCCTTGGTCATCAGCCAACGTGTGAAGATTTCGCTCGCATCCACAACGGCGGCCCAAATGGTTTCAAAAACCCAAATACACTCGGATACTGGGCGAAAGTGCAAAAGTGTCTTAATAAATCTAAACAGGAACCACAGACATCGCATGAGTCAAATCGCATACCCGGTACTAAGTAGTTTCATGAATGAGGCATTGTGCAAGACTATAACATTCAAAAATATTGTCGAAATTGATTATCAGTATCAGATAAAAGTAGATTAACTAGTTTAAATGCTTCTAAAGCCATTGCTGTATATGTTGATTCGATATCTGGAATCAAAGCTCTTTTCTGTCAGTCAACCTATCTAAAAAAAAATTCTAATATCTGTGGGTCCAAGCTAACTTTGGCTATTACACTTTTTTATAAGAACATTCTGTAAGAACACTGAGGCTGAAACTGCTTAAAAAATAAGAACCAAATTGAGACGGAGGGAAAATGTACACGAAAAGCACAATCACCAGTAGTGGATTGAAAGGGGCACGCCCCCCCCCCCCCTATTTTTTCAAAATTATTTTTTAAAAAAAAGTGGGGGGGGGGAGAAAGGGGAAAGAAAATTATATTCAAATTCTGAGTGCCACTGCCGGCCATCTAGAGGTGCCATAATCATAATTTTTCTTACCTCAGCCCCAACCATGGTGGGCTGCAGTGGCCTCGAGCCTCCAACTGCTAAAGTTCCCCCTTGGGCCCCCCTCTATTTTGAATTCCTGGATCCGTCACTCCTCTTGTGTACAACTTTGGCCTGATAATTTAGAATCTGCATAGCCGATTTTAGGCTTACAGTATATATTTTTCTTAGTGTGAATGCAGTATAGGGAAATAACTTGTTGATATATGTTCATATGTTTACCCTACCAATATTTGATTCAAAACAGTGATTTATACAGGAATGACCAATTAGCACAGGCCAATAATGCTGTTAAGTGACGTAGTAGAGCTACATATTACAGTAATGTAATTATACAATAGCATTGGATTTTACGTAATAGTGCAACACAAGGAAACTGAACGCTTCAACGTAGCGTATGGCCCTAGTTTACATTGACGATATATGTAATTTACGCATTGAGTCTGATATTAAAATTGTTTCGGTCAGTGAATTGGAAAATATACATGTGTTGAATATGCAAATTAAGAATGAAATTCTATTCCTTTTCCGACTCGCTTTAAATAAATAAATAATTACATTTATTTCCCTTTTTATCCACTTCAATTACTAAGATGTGTATAAGAGACAGCTTCAATTAAGACCTAAAATTATTTTAATATTAAAAAGCAACATCGTAAACTTAGTCTCAAAACTGAAATCGTTATTATTGTTCCCTCTAGCTACAAAGTGGTGGCGTTCTGTTTGAAAATAAAATATTGTTCGCGCGGAGAATTTTTGTTTAAAATTTGTAATGGAAGAGACTCACGAGGATGGTTTTGATAATCACACATTCAGAAAATGTCAAAAAGAAACTGATAACGGGTCATCAAATTGAGCTTCCGGTGATGAACTGCTAACTGAAGTAATGCACATGACTGTTGTTATATTTTTGGCTAGTACTTTCTAGGCTATCAGCTAGGCCTACTAACTGATTTTCCCCCTAAAATGACTAGCAAAAGCAAAATCAAATATACCAAATATTGAAAACCGTATATTTTCCCAAAAATGCAATTTTTTACCCCAAAAATAAGATTTTCTTACCAAAAATTAAAGTTTTGTCATCCGTGATCATCTTCCATATTTTGACGTTAAGGCACTCTACTAAATTAGGCACTCTTAAAAAATTCGGAGGGGCAGTTCAGACGTTTTAAACATGGCCATCGGCCCTGCTGTGGCTGCCTTTGCTCTGGCGATCATCCATTTATTTTAATACCTTTGCGTTTATATTTGATTGTCAATTATTGTTTTTTTTTTTAATTCAATGTGTTTTATTATTATAGTTTGACTATAATGCAAATTTTCACTGTATTTTTAGGCCTAGTCTGGCCTGTCTAAAGTCAAATTTTAGCTAAATATCAATCAAAGAAAAGTAAATTAAGTGACTGATAAGCATATATTACCTATATAATATATAAACTATGGTATTTTTTGCCTATATCAATTTGGCATATTATTCAATCTAAAATGACTATCTAGAGTGTCTTTCAGTGGCCTCCACAACTCATTTAAGCTATACAAATAGACAATGCAACAATAAATCTACAGTAGTTTAATTTACAAGATAGGCCTAGTAGTTTAATGAAATATTAAATTGAGAATAAATTTGGTCTAGTAGTTTAATGAAATATTAAATTGAGAATAAATTTGGCCTAGTAGTTTAATGAAATATTAAATTGAGAATAAATTTGGCCTAGTAGTTTAATGAAATATTAAATTGAGAATAAATTTGGATGCTGAACATTCAGTAATATCAGATCATTATGAAAATAGTAAATAGAGCTATATAGAAATTTTACGCATTATAAGATTCTGAAATTGATTAAATAAGTCTCCCAAACACTTAAATTGTCAGAGCTTTCGGGGTCGCACTCGCACCCCTTTCAGTTTACCTTGGACCCCACAGCAAGATAGGCCTACACTAGTAGTTTAATGAAATATTAAATTGAGAATAAATTTGGATGCTGAACATTCAGTAATATCAGATCATTATGAAAATAGTAAATAGAGCTAATAGAAATTTTACGCATTATAAGATTCTGAAATTGATTAAATAAGCCTCCCAAACACTTAAATTGTCAGAGCTTTCGGGGTTGCACTCGCACCCCTTTCAGGTTACCTTGGACCCCACAGCGTCCTTGGCACAAGCCAAAATACGCTAACATTTGTTCACCCGCCTGATCGATCGATTGATTGATTTTTTTTTATTGATCCATAGATACATTTTGTGATTGATTGATTGATTTATCGATCGGCTGGCCAGTCGATTAATTGATTGATCGATTCTACTTTATGCATGTAAGTCTCTGGCAATTCATAGTTGCCTTCGAAAAAGATTTCTTCAGTATGAACTCAAATGGAGTGTTATCTGATTTCTGAAGCATCACACAAACGTATTTTAACTGTTTGCACGTTTTACTCGACATGTTAAGCACAATCGGAATGTCTCTGAATACGAATGATTCGTCCACTGTGAAATCTTGTGACATATGAGACGGCATCAGTGCATTTTTCGTGTAACTCAGTTTTGGCCCTCCGCCGTTCGCCTTCAGACTCCCCCAAGCTTGAAGACTCCAAATGTTGTCCCCGGAAATACTGGTACTCAGTTCGTTGTCGAATTCCACCCTAACGTTTATTTTTAATACATTTATATCCCTTTGGTAAACTGGAGGCGGGCTGAGTATTTCAGTTCCGATAACAAAAGCAGTCAAACGAGCTTGAAAAAAAAAAAATTCTTTAAATATATTGCCTTTCGAATAAACGTAAAAGGTTACATTAAATACAACGCAAACACACAAATATCTACATATAATCTTTTAAAACCTGCAAATATGCAGATATCATTTTATAAACTCCTTAAACTTTAACTTGGAATTTTGACACTATAATATCGGAACAGCAATGACCGATCTAGCTCTAAAGCTGATCAACCAAGTCCAAAGAATTCATATTGTATGCAATTTTAGCATTTATTAATTTTAAAAATAATAAATACCGGTAATACTTAGGCCCCATACAGTGGCGGATCTAGAAGGGGTGAATAGGGTGGCTAGCCACCCCAATTCGATGACTGTAAAAAAAACGGTCACTCGTCTTGTGTGTGCTTCTCAAGTATATATGTATACTCTCTTAAAACATACACTTTCTATTTTAAGCTTAACTCTTTTCAGATGTCATCCAGGAGCGTCTAGACGTCTACTAATTCCAAAAAAAAAAATCTCAAATGGAAGCGGACGCCCCTCCAAAAATCCCCAAAAATCCATGATCAAAGGGGACAGGAGGGCGTACCGATATATTTTTAAGGGGGTTGGTCCCCTCACTTTTCGTCAGCAATTTAATAATTTCATAAGTCAACAAGATGCCTGAAAATTGTTGAAATGAACTGCATTGATGACTTGTGCAGCCGGTATTCTATCACTGATAGGGAATAATAATACCAATAATAATAATAATAATAATAATAATAATAATAATAATAATAATAATAATAATAATAATAATAATAATAGTTTTCGGCACAGTGAGAGTAAATTAAAAATACATCAAAGACAATTGAGTTTTATTTTCAATGGAATACCACAGCGATTAATTAGATGATGATGAATTTTATCATAGAAGACTGTCATTCCTGGCAATCTACATGTATTTCCCCAAATATTCCCACCTCAGCCCGTTAGGTGTGGACTATAGGCTGTGAAGTAGGTACGCCAAAAGTAAATACATCCAAGACAATGTTTTTAGTACATCACAGTACATCACATTAGGTCTAATTAGATTTGCTTGCTGCAAATGGCTGGTAAAACATCATTTAACTAGCTTATATAAAGTTGATGTGATGACGATGAATTTTACTAGAGTGTCATTTTCGATCATCTACAGCTAATTATTTCCTAATTTTCGAAAAACGAACAACGTCACAGTTTCTCCAGTGGAACCAGATGTCTCAACACACGTGTATATGCAAGTCATCGATCCGTCTTGACAAGTGCATTGCAGACACTCACTAGTTCGAAACTCCTGGTTGTGCAACACTATTTGCCCATCGAAAATACACGGTAAGTTATCTATGGGGATTTTAATTTTAAATAAGTTTGTGAATTTTTACATTACATTTTCACGAGCTCGACTTGACGTTTTCTTTTATTCTTATAATCGTCTTTAATTAAACACATTTTAAGTGAGTTGGTATACTTTGTTTCAATTTAAATTCTAGCAATTATTTCCACTGCATGTTGCGATAACCGGCCACTAATATTATTAGGTGGAGCTCGGTTGATTGCATTTTACTTTATTATTATCTCACTTTATTATTCATTAAGCAAGCTGGGGAACCATGACTCTCTAATGCAAAACAGAGAAGAGGAGTTTAAGAATGCCTTCGAGTAACTACTCCAATTGTGTGAAACAAATAGACAGAAACAAAGAAATGTAAAATTAACTATATTTAGAATAAAATTTCACTCATTTCTTCTTAAAATTAAATATTAAAAGTGAAGTTGAAATTATCTCTGTAGGTATGCTAGCATTTTAGATTGCAGGTGACTATTTTGCATTTAGAGAGTAAAGTGGCTGATGAAGAGCGGGGTCCTTAAGTTTGATAATTTGATATCAAATTTGATATTGCTGGGTTCTGAGTTTTTTTTTTTTTTTTTTTTCTGATTTTTTTTTTTTTTTTTTTTTTTTTTTTTTTTGAATATCAATGGGTTTGCATTAAAGACCTCACTCTGGACGTCTTTCTGGTTTCGGCATGTCAGACAAGTAATCTAAGTTACTTGTACTTTTTGAATAATCTTAAACATTCTGTGGGATAATATTATGTCGTTGCCATGACGATTACCTCGTGGTTGTGCATCTTCTCCTAAACAAGTTGCGCAACATTTTCCAGCAATGAACACAGGTTTATTGCAGGTCAGAGGTCGTAAGCATGACATCTCCACACAAATAACAACACCACCGCTACTACATCGACAGGTTTGGCATGGAGTGATAGCCTTCGTCTCTCCTACATCAATTGTAATTCCTGCCACGATGCAAGCGGTTACAACATCTACAGAAATTTGAAATTGTCTTGTTATATGAATAATTATTCAATCGTTAGCTTCTGATATTTTTATCATCGATATAGTATGTAAATATGAAAAACATAGAAACGTTTGATCAATTCACACGGTGATCTCACTTTTTGCTAATACTGTACAGTACAAAGATTTCTATTTTCGGTAAAAATAAAATTGCTTCTCTTTAATAATTTCGTCTTGTAAAATTGTTATGGTTTAGAAACACAATTGTGAGGCTATAATTTCATTTAATTGTAAGTGAAGATTGCTATGAACATTTTGATCTTCATCAATTTTACCTCCTTCGTATGTAGGCGGTCCGACGGCTGGTTCTCCTCCCCCTCCTAGGTTTTGTTGCATATCAGTTGAACTTCCGGTATTTCCAGGTGTATTTCCATGACCAGCAGTACCTCCGTGACCAGCAGTACCTCCATGGCCACCTGTACCATTATTACCGCCTGTACCTCCATTACCACTTGTACCTCCATTACTACCTGTACCGCTGTTATCCCCTCCACTCGCACTACTCGAGCTAGTTCTCTCCTCGGGGTTTTCTGTAATAGACCTTTCCGGAATGTCAATCAAACTTAACAACTGACTAATCAGAACAGCGCTAGGAATACGCGCGTCTTAAGGCCAACTCAGACAGAGTCGGCCAACGCAGCCCGACCCGATTTATCGTCGGGGACAGTCTTAAGCCGTCGTGAGAAATATTAAACATGTTTAATATTCTACGACGCGACTGCCCCCGACGCACACCATCGTGTCTGCGTTTAACTCACACAGACCAGACGCGACAACAAATCGCGTCGGGCTGCGTTGCGTACGACGACGCTGTCTGAGTTGGCCTCATGTGTTGTCACAAACGCCCGTGTTTGCGTATGTTATAACACTGCCGACTTATGGGACCTTAGCAACAATATCCAAGGGGCGGAGCTTAGCGGAAAGGTCCATTAGAAAAATATATAATTAATAGAAAACCTACTAGATTACTAGAATATCATCCTATCAAGGCCTAAAATAAACATCCCACTCCAAGATTCGGTAGCTTGGTAGTTTATTCTCACCTGTCTCCTGTCTCTTATACACATCTAGATGTGTATAAGAGACAGTCGTAAGACTCTTTCTCACACGACTAAAACTCAGCCGTGCTCTCTAAAGCTAAGCTGCAGGGGCGGATGGGGGGGGGGGGGGGTGGCCCGCCCCCCCCCTTTTTTTTTTGGGAAGGAAAACAATTTTTAAAAATTAAAAAAAGAAAGAAAAAGAAAAAAATGACAGCCCAGAACGCCTCAAATGTTATTTTCGGGCGTCTAGAGCACAAAACGTTCGCGGGGGCATGCCCGATAGGGTGAGTGATTCTATAGAAACCGTGCTTCAGCCTCATAAAATAGCGGAAGTAAAACAAATTAAATTTTAAAAAAGATTATTTTGAACATACCACATGGAATCCCCTGACATGACGTAAGCGTTTCTGAATCTCCAGCATAAAAGTTGAAGTCCGGGATCGGATTACGGTTTTTTCCAAACTCAACACACAAATAACGAAAATCCGTACAATACATCCCCCTCATGTCCTGAGTCCCTCTGATATTGGTGAACTGGAATGGAACTTTATTTTTGTATGGTATCGATTGGTAGCGCGAAGGCAAAATCTAAAATGATAAAACAAAATATATAATGAATTTTCATCAAAAGAACCGAGAGTGTACGATGTATATATTATTGATCGGAGTTAAATTTATCAAATTACGATAGTTTTGCTTCAATCCAGACCTTATACTTTTTAATTGTCATCACCTTAATAATGATTCACCCTCGTCAACTTCAAGTCAACTACGTTTTAATCATCAATATCATTAGATTATCATCATCGTTATCGTCGTTTTCATTCTAATTATCACAGTTATAGCCATAAAAAAATATTCATTACTGTCACCATTATTTTCGTTATCGTCGTTGTCGTCCTCGTTATCGTCGTCGTTATCGTAGTTATCATCTTCATGGTCAACAATATTCATCCTCATTGTTGCATTTTTAATCATTTGAAACTTCTAATGATATAAAGATCCCTAATTTGTGAATATTTACAAAAACAAATCATTGTTATCAATTCTATTTGAATTAATATACGAAGTAAGCGATTTTAAAATTTAAATGTATATTTGAAGTTTATTAGCTCATAAGAAAGTTTTCTTAAAAATTACAGATTGTCAAAAATATTTCATCGTCGTCATCGTTATAATAATCGTCTGACCACCTAAATGATTATCAGTATTATCATCCGCCTACCAACAGAATTATCATCATCGCTATCTTGATAGAATTTTAATCTCAGGTAATCTCATGGAGTTAATAAGTAGCTGTAATCCCTGTCTCTTATACACATCTAGATGTGTATAAGAGACAGCGGCAAGCCCTGTCCCATGTTGAATATCTGTCAAACCTTTTGAGTAAAGTCAAAGTTTTCTATTACATCTACAGCCATGGTGCTGTGTTTCTCTCACTGTATATCCTCTATGTCATCATAGTTGGCATCCGCCACCTTACTTGGTTCAAATTTGCTGTTCCATAGAAATTTTGGACCGTTCAACCACCTTGGATTGGTGACAAGTTGGGCAGCTGTCATGCCTCTACTTCCTTCGTCACTGGGATTGTGTTCTGAGCGCACATACTTCCATTGATCCATCTTTGTTAAATCACGTATGAACTGCACTCTGTTAGAAACATAAATCTTAAAACGCTTTGTCTCATTCTTCAGGTAGCATATCACCACCTTGCTATCAGTCCAGTAGTACTCTTTAACACCATTTAGTCTCAATTCCTTTCGCAAATAGGCACTCTCTTGCGGAAACCACGACTGCGGTTAGTTCTAAACGAGGTGTGGTAATTCGTCTATTTAGTGGCATCACTCTAGCTTTGCCGGTCACAAATGAAACATTCACACCACCATCTCGGTATAATACTCGTAAATAGAAACACTGGCCATATCCGGCTTCCGACACATCCGAGAAATGATGAAGTTCTAGGGAAGCTACATTTGTACTATCAGGCTAGATGTGTATAAGAGACAGCTCCTCCTCCACTACCCCCACCTCCTCCTCCTCCTTCTCCGCCACCACCACCACCTTTAATTCCACCTCCACCATTTCCTCCTACTCCTCCTTTATTTCCACCACTACCACGGCCATTTCGACCACCACCACCACCTCTTCGACCCCCACCACTACCGCCTTCATTTCGTCTGCTATATTCTCTACCAACATCGTATCTTCCACCGCTATATAGTCCACCACCATATCCTACCCAACCACCCCTTCTGTTACCACCACCACCACCACCACCTCCACCATTAACTCCACCACCACCATTTGCCCCACCTCCATTATTTCTTCCACCACCACGTCCACCATTAACTCCACAACCACCATTTCTCCCACCTCCATTATTTCCTCCACCACCACCATTTCCACCATAACCTAGTCTATCACCACCACCGTCTCCTCCATTTCCAACACCACCAAAAACTCCAATTCTTTCACTTTTTTCACTACCACCTTTATCACCTCTACCGCCATCGCATCGTCCTCCACCCATATCAGTTCCTTTTTTCCTAACAACACCACTACCACCACCACCACGATTATATGTTCCGTTAGTACCTCGACCATTATCATTCAGGGTACCATCTGAAACGGTACCATCACGAGCGCCCTCAGTAGAACGACTTGTATCATCTACAGAAAAAAATGAAATCAAGGATCATAATTCAGCTCGTGTCACACGAGGTCAATTTCTGTGAAAACGTAATATTTTCAATGTAATAAATGGACCCCATGTCTGCAACATATTGTCAAAAATGTTTGAGACACGAAGGCCGATAATGATAATGATGTATTTGTTTTCCGTTTTCGTAAGGTTGCGAAATTTACCTTGGCAAGACAACTCTCTACAAGAGATCACTGATGACTCTCCTGAGCCTAGAGTGAAACCAAAATCATTAGGCTGAGGATCTCTTCCTTTACCAAATTCGATGCAAAGATATCGGTATTTACCGCAGCCGACCCCTGTGAGATCAATCGAGGCAGTACCAGTAATGTTCAATTTCTGTCCTGGCCTAACATTCTTCGAAGCTTCTGTTCTATTTAAAATCTGGTCTTGCCGCTGAGGGAGGCTGTCTCCCTTTCCGTCTTCTTGTGAGTTTATAAACAGTCCCATTCTAAATATATTTAATAATAAAATTTTATAAGTAAATTTAACTATATTGTTTGTGCGGATAGTTTGATTTTTTGATTCGTAGCGTGCGTACTCAATCTGCGGTTCCAGTTATGGACTAATTTAAACTATACAATCCAATGAGTCTATTAACATTGCTGACTTATGATATTCCAATTAAAGCTATTAGCTTTGAATAGAAAAAAATATATATAATAGACGCATAAGTAATAACGTTGCTATATTTTGGCTAATAATCACTTAATATTTTTGTTACGGTCTTCAATATGTTTAATATAAAAATAACGCTAAAAAGAAACGATCGACGTTTCGACTCCATCATGGTGTCATTTTCAAGATCAAATGATGAAGTATAGAATATACAGCAACTATAATCAATAGAAAAAAGCTAATCCACAATGTCAAATTTCATAACAGTATTATTCCCTGTGTTAGATAAAAAGCTTTGCTTTGACAGAGTCACATTGTTTATTCAGACTTGGTTTTAATTGTCTAATAAACAGCATTTCATGTATGAGACTGTCAAATTTGTTCCTACATTTCTTTAAAATGCTGAAACATGACTCAATACTGCTTGGGCTGATATTATGGTCCTCTAATAGCGTGTTGTCCTAACAGAAATCTTCAATATGTTTTATTGGAAATTGAAAACTTATTTATCTCTTAAATAAAAAAGAATGTTTTAAAGATCATATGTAAAAATATAAAGCGGTTGAGGTACGTCTATACAAACTTTGGTGATAGTAACTTACCTCCAAAGGTCTGTCCCTTCTGCGCCACCATGGTTTGGAGACATCTGAATCGAAGATCTAATAGTGACGTCAGAGGGTATTCCCTGCCTCACATATGCATCGACTATCCACGACATAGCTATTAACATTACGTCTTTCTGTCCTGTTCCTACTGATCGAAAATATAAATCACATCGTTGATTGTACAAGTATCTTTTCGGTGGGTAGTTCCTAAATACAACCACTTCAGCCTAGGGAGGCGTGGCTTCATATGGTGACGTCATGCATAAGTTTAACTGTAGTACGTTTTGAATTATAATCTCCTCGACAAAGAGTGGGCCTTATAATCACACGGCATAGCAAAATTAGTACCATACAACCAGTGTAAGGAAAAAATAATAAAGTTGTCCCTCTATGTGGTTTTTTTTTTTTTCAGAATTAGGATCCCTGGAATCCCTTCTTGTCGTTTAATTTCTTAAGATGAGGGCGTACCATTTTGACTTCTGTTATGTGGTGCATCGAGAACTATTGCTGTTCAACTACTCTTGTGCATATTGAGTATTTTGCATTAATCGGATTGATCGATACATATAATCATCCATTTATTGATCGTTCAACCATGTTTTTTAAGAATTTTTGGCTCAATGTTCAAATTACAAGAATCATGCAATTCCTGAAAATGTTCAAAATGATCAAAATAATATTATTCAACTTGAATGAAGAGTATCAGGGGTTTAAATGCTTGTTCGGTGCCTTTGCTAACGGTGTTATCAAAACTAAATAACTGACATAGCATTCGCTACTCTACGCAATTGTGAGAGCAATGGAGACGTGATTCGAATCTATATTTTACTTCCATGGTTTCAACAATTGCAAATATTTTGATATAGTACATAACTTCAAGCAGCATGCACACTGAAGTGTTGACTAAACTCTAATAAAACGGTGTCACAGGTAAATCAAGTGACCCATGTTGTGTGTGTTAGGCTGTGTTTCTTTATTTACCTTCTTGACAAGGAATGTTAGTGCACACGATGATGGTGTCCTCAAAGTCCATGGAGGCGAAAAAGAAATCAGGGTCAGGTGCGTCACCCTGCTTGAATTCAACACACAAATATTTGTATTTTGAACATCCTAGGTTTGAAAGACGGAAGGGTGTTACTACATTTTTAAACACCATACTTCCACCGGGAATCGTGGGGGTAGCTTGTTGAGATGGGGTCAACAGATTTCCACGTGGGTCGAACCGTTTACCCCGGCCTTTAATGTGGGTGCTGCCAAATACTACTACTTCCCACAGACCAGTACCCCGGACCTCCGAACTTTCGGATGATGCATTGACAACGACTTGAAATTGCATGTCTGTTAGAGTGTCTGGGCGAACCCTTGTTTCCTTCAGTGTCCATGACATACCAGTTAAAAGAGCATCTAATGAATACAAAAGAAAAACAAATATGTTCATAGACATATTAGTGTAAGCAAAATCCTTTCAGGGGCGTCATTAAGGCTCTAATGGACATGAGCTTATCCCTCGTTTCTGTGCGTTTGTAGGATATTTTTGTGGGATGGGACGCTAATCCATTGCAATTTGTTTATATTAGGTAAAATAATAGCGTTTCACTAGAAACTTCGTACATACCAATGGAGGTAAGTATTTAAATACAGTAGAACCACTCCTTTAGGACACCCATATTAAGGGGGACACCATAGTAAACAATGTTTTTGGCCGTGAAGTGAGGGAAATGTACCTTTTGACACACTACAGCCAACCCTTGGGGACGCCATGAGGGGGACATTTTTCCTGTCCAATCTCCCCGATAGGGGTTCCACAGTATGTGACTCCTGACCTCAGAAAATTAATAATAATAATAATTATTATTATTATTATTATTTAGATTTAGGTTGATGATACTATTTCAAAGGAAGTATAAACGGAACCCAAGGCATACTCCTTAATGATGACAATTGTTTCTCCTTGTGTACTTCGTGGAAATAGTAATTTAAATCGATATAGTTGTTGACCTAGGAAGCTGAATGTTTGTCTTCCAGTCTTTAAAACCACTAGTTTTAGAAATTAAATTGTAAGCTCATTGTACGATCATGGGGAACTCAAGGTATAAATAAGGCCACACAATGAGTGCCCTGTCTCATTCTGACCTCTGGGTATTCCATTAATTTAGTTGGGTAGCAAACATGATGGGGTTTTATGTAATCCTAATGAAGTCAACAAAGTTTGATAAAGTGCATTCCCATTTTGATGTCTTCTTTTGCACATTCACTTATTGTTAGTCTACCGGTATTTATTTTATTATGAGTACAACTTTTGTTTATAAGAACCAGTAATTTTTTTCCCAGACTTAGTGGTCAATTTCAGGCTCAAAATGTTCTTATTGCACACACTTTTCAAACCTAATTTGAGATTTTATCGCAGCCCCAATTTGTTATTTTTTTCATAAAAATGTCATTTGATATTTTACCTTAGCCTCAGTTTGTGCTTATTTTTTAAGCAAT
The DNA here is from genome assembly GCF_011630105.1 of Anneissia japonica. NCBI lineage: Eukaryota > Metazoa > Echinodermata > Crinoidea > Comatulida > Comatulidae > Anneissia > Anneissia japonica. The sequence goes on along the minus strand of NW_022736344.1, from coordinate 6,336 downwards.
ATCAGCCTCAGTGTTCTTACAAAATGTGTTCTTGTAAACAAAGTGTACGTGAGGTCTGCGACTTAAGTATAGTGTTTAGTTAGGTTGCTTATGCTCGGACCGCTAACTTAACTTGAGGCCTGGAGCTAAAACTGTTCACGTGTCGATTATAATTATGTACATTCTGTTTATTCTTAAATATAATTATTTTATTACTAAGCACCGCATTTTTGTTATTGGCAAAGCTTTTTTTCAAAATTAGGTCTAGTATTTATTTCTAACTTATTTATAAACCAGGACAACAACATGAACAAAATAATCTTCTTGTGTGTGCCATTATGAAGCCTATATTATTTTGATACATTTAGTAACAAACACGCATTAATAACAAGTGTTTATGGTTTCACGCATTTGCCTACAGGTCCGTTACTGAAGGCAATAGATCCTACTTCAGTACCCCCTACAAAACCCTCGAGGAGCCCCTATAAAAATGATCAAATTGCTAAGCATTAAACTTAAATGAATAAACAAATCCGAAGTTAACGATTGTAACCGTGAGAACACCCTATCCCTTAATTTCCGTCATGCACTACCTTAGCTGTGCCCTTCGCATTGACCGAAGGTATATAATAATAGCAGCGTCTTCCGTTTCATTCACTTCATTATGTCACTAAGGTACTGATCCAAGTACCTCCTGGTAATAAGACGTTGGTTAGAGTGAAAACATATCAAAACATTCCAAACGTACCTAAAAACTGTGCCCCCGATAATTGAACGCTCATCAGCAGGATGAAAATCACTGATATTGGATTCATGTTCTATTTGTAAACACGGCCTACGCCACAGCCGATTATTTTTGACACGATTCGACGGTACGTAACGTCCGATCTGATGTTCGCCTTGCTTTTGATTTGTTGGCTACCCTTTCTTATCGTTTTATGGATACAAAATATGTGACGTCAGACAGTACCGACGGATCAACTGAATCCAAAGCCCTATGGGATATATATCAGCGGCGATGTTGGTATTTGGCCACAAAGTGGACAAATTATTAAAAACAAGTGGTTTTTTTTTTTTACGATATCGAGAGTGGGGTTGTTGGCATACCTTTTTATTGTAGAAATAAGCAAAAATCAAGTATTTCTATAATTTGAAACTGATATGCTATAAGCTATGGTTTATAAGCATACATTACTTAATGTGTATTTGCCAATGCGCATATCCAATGCGCATGTCTAAGGTCAATTACATAAATATCTCACAAATGGTACAAAATTATATGGTATAATACATTTTTATTTCAGTACATTTAATGTATCTCGTTCTTTTTCGAATCGAATACCGTAACAGTATATGAATATTTATTAATGAGTCTATAGTATATGTATTGGCATATTTTACGGTATTTTAAAAATGTTTTATAGCTTAGCTATATTACCGTATTTGCTACAAATATCTCCATGCTTGATTTAATTTTATTTGATTTAGATTTGTTACCAAAGAAACAATCATTAAATCAAATAAAGTTGATTGTTTTCTCTAACTTACCTTGGGAATGGGGATCAAAATATGAACTGTAAAAGGATTTGGTAGATATCATGCCCATGGCTTTATGAAGACTTATTAATCTTTGGCTTTAGATGAAACAAAATATTATAGGCCTACTTTAAATTCAACACATTTAAAAGGGCCATCGATGGCCCATAGTAACGACATTTCCCTTTCATTCCCCGCTCATTGCAGCGGGGGACCGGGGGAAGGGGCCTTTCGGGGAGAGCTTCCCCCCACCCCCGTCGGGAAGATAAACCACAATTCGTCGGGGAAAAAATTATATGTATTTTCTACATAGGCCTATTAGTAGACTCTAAAATCGATTAAATAAGCCTTTGAAAAAACTGAAATGTCAATATTTTGGGAGGAGGGGGGGGGGGCTTCTTTCCTGGATCGACCATGTTCAAAACCCCTGTGACCACTGCTTGGGATTTATCCCAAGATCTTGGAACTTTTAATCAAACCTTGGGATCTTGGGGTTTTTTGTTAAATTGTCATTAAATCTTGATATGAAATTTTAAATTAATTTTTTTATCAATAAATGAACAAATAGGCTGCTAATGACCTTTATAACACCACAGTTGACAGTTGTGAATGAGGGTTGATTATTGTTCAAAAAGACCTATAAGTTTTCTGATAGTCATTTTAATCATTTTCCAAAAATAATAAGGTGCGTGCATTTTTAAGCTAAATCTCTTGATGTGTGTCCCACTTGGCGGATATGAATATAATAAGAATATTGCACCTAGATGCCAGGAGATCTCGCACCGTTTCATACTTTGCAAATGCTTTTAATTGTGTTGAATTTGACAATTAAAAGTTTAATTTATCAATAAATGAACAAATAGGCTGCTAATGACCTTTATAACACCACAGTTGACAGTAGTGAATGAGGGTTGATTATTGTTCAAAAAGACCTATAAGTTTTCTGATAGTCATTTTAATCACTTTCCAAAAATAATAAGGTGCGTGCATTTTTAAGCTAAATCTCTTGATGTGTGTTTCACTTGGCGGATATGAATATAATAAGAATATTGCACCTAGATGCCAGGAGGTCTTGCACCGTTTCATACTTTGCAAATGCTTTTAATTGTGTTGAATTTGACAATTAAAAGTTCAATAAAATTCCGTCAAAAATACTTTACAGGCCTACCACCTTACACCTCCCGAAAAAAAGATGTTATAAAAATCAACGCTTTTTTGAATTTTTCTAACACAGAAGTGTAAGTTATGCTACTGGAATATTTTCTGTGTAATAGGCTATACAAAGAAAATAAAGGCAATTGCTCTGTCATTTTGTATGTGTATGATTTTAATTCAGATTAGACATTCCCACTGGGGGAGGGGGTCATGGGTCCTGACCCCTCCCTTGGGCAACAAAAAAAAATGGGAAAAGAAAAAGAATTCTAGACCTACCTTTTCAGGACCCGTGAGCTGATTTTTTTTTTTTTTTTTTTTTTTTTTTGTTACAATAAGAAAATTAGAATTTTGAACAACATAAAATTCATTAAAACACACTTAAAATGTCGGGAAAGCTCATTTCCCGCCATCTAGGAATCAAAATTTTCAAGGGGGAGGACCCCCGGACGCACCACCCTTTCTTTTTTAGATTTATCGATTCATGGCAAAAAGAATACGCATGCAACTACTCATTTGTTTATGTATGTATACACACAAAAAACAAAAAATGAGAAAAATTTACCTGACTGTTTTCAAGAGGGAAAAACCTTTAATTTTAAAGAACTTTTAAAAGTCATTAAAATAAATTTAAGAAGTCAGGAAAGCTAATTTCCCGCCATCTAGAAATCGAAATTTTCCCGGGGGAACACGGACCTTTTTCTTTGGAGTTCAATGATTAATTGAATCATTTTCAAGAGGGTGGGGGGGCACCTTGAATTTTGAAGAAATTAAAAGTNAAAAATACATATGCAACTTACTCAATCTTTTTTTATGTTTGTATACACACATAAGGCCTATTTACTGTAACAACAATGGGACAAAATTAACCAGTGACCGTTTTCAAAAGTGGAAAACCTTTAATTTTGAAGAACTTAAAAGTCATTAAAAGATACTTCAGAAGTCGGGAAAGCTCATTGCCCACTATTTAGAAATCAACATGTTCCCGTGAAGAACTCGAATCTCCCTTTCTTTGGGTTCATTGATTCATTATAATAATTTTCAAGAGGGGAAAACCTTAAATTTTGAAGAAATTAAAAGTAATTAACTACTCATTTTTTTTAAATTGTTTATGTATGTATTCACACATAAGGCCTATTTACTGTAAAAACAATAGGAAAAAAATTACCAGACCGTTTTCAAGAGGGGAAAACGTCCTTGAATTTTGAAGAACTTAAAAGTAATTAAGACACCTCAGGAGTCGGGAAAAATCTCATTTTTCGCCATCTAGGAATCAAAATTTTCCCGGGGGAGAACCCCCACCCCCTTTTCTTTGGAGCTTATCGATTCATTGAAAAAGAATACGTGTGCAACTACTCATTTTTTTAAATGCATGTAAACACACATGGCCTATTTACTGTAATGAGAAAGTTTACCTTACCGTTTTCAAGAGGGGGAAAACCTTGAATTTTGAAGAACAAAGTCATTGACACCTAGCTCAAAAGTCGAGAAAGGTCATTTCCCGCCATCTAGAAATGATACGCTGTAGTCTGTTATAATCGTTTTTCCGTAATTACCAAACCATACATAAAAGAAGAATATAAAAGGCTCATTATACATGTATTAACATTGAATGACCGCAATTTCCTTAAGAACTGGAGTCACGTCATACCATTCTTAACAATTTTATCACACTGCTCCCCCCAGTTCAACTTATTATCAATCTCTAAACCTAGGAATTTATGATGAGTAACAGTCTCAATCTTAACATTGTCAACAACAAATAATACAACATTATTTTCTCCTTTCCTATAGTCAATTATAAGTTCTTTTGTTTTTTTTTTTCCATTCATTCATTTTGCGAATCTTGGGATTTTTAAAACAATCTTGGGATTTTTTAGACTGAATCTTGGGAATTTTTATTTTTCCCAGTAGTCGCACACTGTTCAAAAAATTTCAAGCGACGCTCTGCCACGCCCACTTTGCTCTCGTCGGGGTACCTCCCGGCGGGGCCTCCAACCCCCCCCCCCCCCCATCGGGCAAATCCTGGTGTAACCCCCTGGCTCATTGATAGAAGTTGTGCTAACGTGCTTCGGGTGTTTCACTGTGGATTTGTGGGCAAACTCTGAGATGGTGCAACAGTTGCCATTTTGGGAGAGTTGCCAAAGTGCGAGCCAGCGAGTCAGCGAGGCATGCAATTCGTGGGAGCCATGACTGTAATTCGTGGGGGACGTGTACCAACAATGCAAGGCACACAAAAACCCACGCTTCTTCTAACACTTGTACAATTTTTTAAAACAATTTCAATAATGAATGAATTAACTACTTTTAACATTATTATTTTGAAGATAAAAGTCAATTTCAAGCTGTCATTGTTTTCATATGGGACCTTCCTCCTTTAAACTCGGTTAGGCCTACCTTATCTCCCTAAGCTAGGCATGGAAGTAGTAGGCCTAAATCAGTATGGCAAATAAGCCTAGGCCCAGTACAGTTTTTGGAGACGAGGTTACCTGTTTCCACTCACAGTAGGCATAGCAATCAACGGCAAGTGCAGGTGATAGATTGTCCTATTTTCAAAATTTAATTGGTCTTTAAGAGTCGTGAAATGTATCTTTTAGTTATTAATAAATATAAAATAGCATCTATCTAGACAAGTGCCTGTTGAGGAACAAAACCCAAATAGGCCTATAATGAATGAATAGACCTAATTTATTTTTTACTCGCACTGCCCATTCGCACCATGCATGGAAGGAGGGGAACCTTATTTATTTTTCACAAAATAAACATAACTAGCAAAGAAAATTAAAAAACATGAAACCAGACACAGTTGAAAATGAAAAAACGTAATAATTTAAAATGCAAAAACGATTATAATAGGCCTAATAATAATTTATGGGCTAATCTTATGATCCATCATGTTTTAAAGAGACAATTACACGCCCATGCTTTGAACAAACGCCCCCTCGAATAAACGACCCCTTCAAAAGGCCAATTGGAATAAACGCCCGGGGGTTTAATTTTCTTCGAATACGCGCCCCACACCCCCCAAATAACTATGGACTGATGTAATGGAAGCATCATCATTTTTTATAAGTCATGTAAAAACACTTTTAAACATTATGCACTGTACACTACTTTTTTAATATCTTTCAATTTTACTTTTTAAAGTTGTCTGTGTTTTTTTTAAATTTTCACTTATTGCTTGATGTATTTAAATGTTGGATTTAATTTTTAGATGTTCATTCTGTTATTTATCTTGTAATTAATTAATGTTTGCATTGTTATCTTTTAACAAAATGTCATGTTTTTCTGTAATTTTATTAATTATAATATGATAATATAAAATTAATGTATTTTATTGTAAATATAGTGTAATTCAGCCGTAAGGCTGCGATGTCGATGTGTTTTAAAATAAAAGAATTAAAGAAAGAAAAGAAATTTAGGGGCTTTTATTTGGGAATGCAGGCCTATGCATCCATTTTACACCCAAAAAATTTAACGCCTCCGCGAATACCAGTAAACGCCTCCTCAAAACGAACCTGAACAATAAACGCCCCGGGGCGTTTATTCGAATAAATGCGGTATATTATAGTTAGGCCTATTGTATCTGACACAATGTATTCCTAAAACTTAAATACAAGGCCCACACAAGGACAAACATGTACCAGATATCCCACCAGGTATATACCT
>NW_022736343.1:0-1211 GCF_011630105.1 Anneissia japonica | reverse complement strand
TGCAATATTGCAATAGGATAGGTAAGGTAAAATGAGGGTGTTGTAAAGGGAAAACAAAATATTTGTTGGAAAAGTGTGTCGTAATTTAGTTAACATTCCAATATTTCGTGAGACAGTTTTATTTATGGTGGCAATATGCGGATTCCAACTTAATTCAGAGTCAATTGTCACCCCAAGAAATTTCAGACTATCAGTTTTTTTAATTGGGTGTCCATCAATGGTTATATCAGCAGAGAGATTATTTTTTTACTATTTTTAAAGTAGATTATAGTTCGTTTTTGATATATTGAGCGATAGTCTGTTTGCTTTAAACCAGAGAGAGACTTTTTTAAGTTCGTCATTGATTGTTATTAAGAGTGTGTGGTTATTTTCATGGGAAAAAAGAATGTTAGTATCATCTGCAAATAAAATGAAGTTAAATAACTTTGAAACATTAGGTAGATAATTTACATAAATTAGAAAGAGCAGGGGACCAAGGATTGATCCTTGTGGGATACCGCACGTCACAGGCATTGATTCAGAGGTTATTGAGTTTATTGAAGTATATTGACGGCGGTTGGATAGATAATCCTTAATAAGATCAAGTGAAAGACCTCTGACACCATAATTACGCAATTTATTAAGCAAAATCTCATAATTTATGGTGTCAAAGGCCTTGGACAAATCTAAAAAAATACCAATTGTATGCTGTTTGTTTGATAGTGAGTTTGATTTTTTCGTAAAATTGAAGAAGTGCAAGATCTGTGGAACGTGCTGTACGAAAACCATACTGGTTGTTATGCAAGATATTGCATTTGGAAAAAAAGGATTCTAAACGAGTGTATAATAATTTTTCAAGTATTTTTGAAAAACATGGGAGTATTGCAATTGGCCTATAATTGTTTAACTGATGAGGGTCGTCTTTTTTGTAGATTGGTATGATTTTTGCTACTTTTAGAGCATTAGGAAATTTTCCATATTTAAAGGAGATATTGAAAATATGAGATAGAGGTTTACAAATAAAGGGAGATATTTTCTTGAAACCATTAGGGTGAATTTCGTCATATCCGGGACTTTTATTATTTTTGAAATTGTCTGTTACGTCAATTATATCCTTTTCTGTTACAGGTGTAAGGAACAATGAATGATTACTGGGCGGATTAAGATATGTCGAAAAATTGGCCTGGGATGATCTAGTTAATTGGGAGAGTTTATGCCCAATTTCGACAAAA
>NW_022736342.1:0-948 GCF_011630105.1 Anneissia japonica | reverse complement strand
TGGTCTGTAGAATGGGCATATGTTTCTGAATTAAAGCCCTTAGTGGTGGTAACCTAGGGTGATAGATTGTGACCAGTGGCACTCTGGTCGATCGCTGACGTGGTTTGTACGTCAGTGTTTGAGCACGAGGTATGTCCTTTGCCTTTTTTACAGCATTTTCGATGGGTCCTCGATGATAATTTCTATCCCGGAGATGTCCGGATAGCTCTTCTGTGCGATTCTGAAAATCTAAATCCGAAGAACAAATGCGTCTCATGCGCAATGCTTGGCTGTACGGAATGTTTTTTGTACAGTGCGGGGGATGACAGCTGCTAGGGAGCAAGTACATATGTTTATCCGTGGGTTTATCCGTGTGTGATATAATTGACATGCCGTCTTCAATGACTACGGCAAGGTTTCGTACATTGAATGAAGGATAGTGAAAACTGCATTTTCTCGGAAAAATTTGATTGGATTGGATTGAATTTATTCGGTGTGGACACCAAGAATAATCCACGAAAGTCTAAGGAAGGCTTATTTCCAGTGGGGTCCTTCTGGTGGCGATTGGGCAGTACACCGGGAGACAATCAATCCCCTACACTTTTCCGAAGAGTTTACTGCGTTCTTTAACGTGCACATGAGCCATTTTGCACACGGGACCAACGGCTTAAACGTCTGAAAGACGGTGCGCTTTAGAAACTTGCATTTCAGCCCTCTAGCTGAAACACAAGGAGAAGCAGCAATGGGAATTGAACCGGGGACCTAGAGATCTGCACGGTTCAGCGCACACACAGTGGCTAACACCAGATTATCCGACTGAGCTGCTCTCTTTATCTATGAGGTACCGTATGTCAATAAACACATACAAGCACAACGGATAATCATAATCTACGCATTTACAGTGCATGGACAAGATACATCATCTATGTTTCTCTGTCCAAGAGTATAGGATACGTTTGGTGTGATGTA
>NW_022736341.1:0-631 GCF_011630105.1 Anneissia japonica | reverse complement strand
GGAACAAATTATAGACATTAAATCAATGGATAGAAAAAGCAATTTAAAGAATGAAATAATGATAACATGTTAAGAGATCGTAATTCAGTAAATATCCCATAGTCCATTGAGTACAGGACGAGAGTCAAGCGTATAACTTTTACTTTGTAGAGTATGTCAAAACCACAGGCCCTAAACTTCCAGCCGGCGATGCAGTACACTGCAAGGAAGACGTTCCAAGTCCACTTGATACGCCGTGGCGTATCAACAATTGAAAACTACTTTTATACATTACCAGTGCCTTTTATAAATGAAATTAAAATCCCTGTAGTAAAATAACATAGTCATTTGGTACATTCAAGCGTTTAAAAACGATTTAATGATTATACATTATAAATTTAATTATTTTGAAAAATTATTATAAAATTAATAACCCATATGGAATGGTAGAGTCCATGGTTAATCAACGAGGCAACAAAACATGTGCTTCGCTGTTTGAAAAGGGGTGAAAGCAATACATTGAACAGCAATCTAGAGGAAACACGGAGAAAACAATATTTTACAGTATACAATACAATACCTTTTTTAAAGAGCCTGATAATCATATATAATAAATATATTCTAAACTTCGAGATTAATCAACATTGAAATA
>NW_022736340.1:0-1097 GCF_011630105.1 Anneissia japonica | reverse complement strand
TATTTGTATGGTATGCCGTCTAGGCTTAATTGTTTTTGCCATTGCCAAAATAAGTCTTACTAGGGCCTATTCTAAATATTTTAGGCCCGTTTTATTAGGGAGGACTATTTAAATTTAGTCATGCCTAACTAGTCGACGCGAGCGGCGAGTGACTCAGTTTCGTGGCTCCAAAAATATGAACATTTGATTGGTTGAAATTGTTTATTTCGGTCCGCCCATTTATCCAAATACGGAATATAAGATTACGTCATTCTTTTGGCATCCTGGTGCCTGACTTCAGTGTTTTACATGTCGCTTATTCCGTCTATCTCTAAATTAACTTTCTCGTTGGTGGCGCTGTCCAGAATGAGAAAAATAATTTAAAAAAAATAAGAGACTTGTGGCAAGTCTAGGTACCAACGCTGTTCTAATATAGACAATGGGTCGTGTCTCATAGTATTTGTTATATTTTTATTATTCGTTATTTTCACTTGACTCGCATAAATAATTTTGTTCGAAGAACATTTATATGCAGTTGTACTTCGCAGCTCACTTCACTTGCAATTTTTTATTTCTAGTTTTTAAAGTGTTTTTAGTGTAACTCTTTGAGTTACTACGTTATGTCGTTAATCACGAAGAGTACTACCATGTTCTAGAATCCGTCCTTCAAATGACGGTATAACGCGTGTTGAAGTTTTGTTAGAGTTCCAAACGCTATTCGATTGTCAATAGAGCGCCCCCTACCTTGTGGTAGTAGTACCCATCATGCCTAAACCGGATTTACCCTTTTCCGTCATCTTTAATTGCTACATCATGACATAGTATCAAAGATCTTATAAACACAAGATAGCGTTCTCCGCGATTTACGCGTGCAAATTCTGTAATAAGGCATGAATGGCGCCCTCTTGCTAAATTGGAAACTTTTGACCTTTGACCGCTATGACCATACCGTACTGTGAACAGCAGAACGGGAAGCGATTTTTTTTCCGTACGAAATATTTGCATGAAACTTCACTCGGGCCATCTCGGATTTGACTCGAGTGAGTACGATATGAGGAACAAGATCAGACACTTCTCAATGTCGTAACGCTCGAGTTTTACTATTACTGTATTGCTCT
>NW_022736339.1:0-994 GCF_011630105.1 Anneissia japonica | reverse complement strand
GAAATTTGTTAATCCATTTGATACTTGGAAAAGAAGTTGAATTTTGTTGCTATCTTAGTGGGTAGTATATTTTGGTAGAGGAAATACACGTAATTCCGATACTACATTTGGTAGCGGAATCACGTTTTTTAAACCTTTATTTCTAAAAATATAAAAAAAAATTTATTTAAAGCCTATTAGTATCTGATACATCTGTCAGTAGTCTATTATCACCTGTACTTTCATTTTTGAAAAATCAATACTTTTACAGAAATTTAAAAAAAAAATCACTTTTTTGGTAGCGGAATCACATAAATTAACCAAATTTTTTAAAAAACAAAAGATATAATTTATTATTTAAAAATTATAATTTTCACCTTTAAAAATGATAATAGTACCCATTCTTTTGTAAAATAACATGAATTTAGAATTTTCCAACATATACATTCTGCATAATAATTGCATTTAAGTAAGCTATTTTTTACTATATTTTAAAATTTAAAAGTACTATGTATTTGGATCATTTTTTTCACATTTTACCATTGAAATACTAAAATATTAATTTTAGATCTTAATTCTATATAAAATGAGCTTTAGTTTGATACCAAACTTGATGGGATTTGATAAGTATGAAAAATTACAAAAAATCACTCTGCACTATGAAATTGCCCAAATCCAGTAATAATAAGAATATAATAATAGCAATAATAATAGTAATAATATTCATATTCATAATAATAATTACAGTAATAAGGATAGTAATAATCCATCCCTCAAATAAATGCTCTAGGGCATTTATTTTTTTCCTCGAATGAAATTTATTTGAGTATATACATATTCATTTTAAGCCAAAAAAATAAATACTTTCCTCCAATAAACACCTCTCTCGAATACATTCCCCTCAAAAACCCTTCTCAACAATAAACAACCCCAGGCGTTTATTCGAATATATATGATATTTGAGTACAAAAAAATGTGTGCATACACATACAAAATAATTAATTACACTTACTCT
>NW_022736338.1:0-901 GCF_011630105.1 Anneissia japonica | reverse complement strand
CTACCGTCAAATTTTGCATCTGCCCCAGTTGTCCACATAATGTATGCCTATATTAGGAATATCTCGTTTAATGTAAATTTAATCACATATAATAAAGTTTGTAATATATACTTCGTTGGCATGTTTTATTTCAATGTTGAACTTGGTTATTTAGGAAAGCAAATAGTTTAACTGTGGAATTAAAATATTTATTTTTATTTATTTGTTTTATTCTTCAAAATACATACATACCTTAAATCATATTATTCTGCCAACTGATTAAGAAAAATAATGGTTGTGTTGTATTGTATTGTTGATATGAATTACCGGTAAGATTTTTAAGGTACAAGAGTGCAATTTCCGGGCACCTTGAGGTCCATATTCTCACAATTTTCACACCCCATGTTGGGGCTGAGGTGGTATGCATTCTCACGCACACCCTACCGTCAAATTTTGCATCTGCCCCAGTTGTCCACATAATGTATGCCTATATTAGGAATATCTCTTCAGTCTATTTAATTTCTTTTAAATTTAACTAATTTACTTTCGCATTGGGAAGTTATTTTATGCTGTGTTTTCCTTTATGTTCCGCTGTACTCTTGGCACGTTTGAGCAAGACCCCAAAACAGTAGAGAGCATTGTGTTGGCTTGCTGCGTGCTACATAATCTACTCAGGTCCCGCTACCCTACCGTGGCCAACGACTTAATGGACAGGGAAGACCCGGACACACATGAAGTAATTCCAGGTCGGTGGCGGAAGCAAGAAGCACTGACAGCCCTGGAATACTTAAAAGGAAACAATACTACAAAGGCTGCCAAGGGCCAACGTGACTACCTGTGCTCCTATTACAACAACTCTGTTGGCAGTGTCAGTTGGCAGAATAATATGATTTAAGGTATGTATGTATTTTGAAGAATAAAA
>NW_022736337.1:707-936 GCF_011630105.1 Anneissia japonica | reverse complement strand
TGCGCAACTTGGCTAGCAACTGCTGCTGTCGTGTTTTTTTACTAGCTAAGCTAGTCTAGTAGGGCTCATAGGCTGGGCCGGATTAAACGCTCTCTCAGACTCTAGACTCTAGACTAGGCCTACAATACATGGCCTAGGCTAGAGTAGAGAGCTGAGAGAAGTTCATTTCACTTTATTTTTAATAAGAAAACTAGAAATATACTTATCTTTTTTAGTGAATATGTTGTTT
>NW_022736337.1:441-663 GCF_011630105.1 Anneissia japonica | reverse complement strand
GTTACGCCTAAAATACAGCATAAAATTAAAAAGCAAAAACAAATCCCGGCACGGCACACAGTATCTTTTCTCGCGCTGACTTTTTTCGAGCTGTTTCAGTTCAGAGCTAACGTTGGGGTCATTCACACTTGTCGCTGATTGGTCAGAAATAAAAATCCGTTCGGATTCACGTTTCCAATGGCTTTCTGATCCATTGCTCCGAATCCGGAGTCCGGGGAAAAA
>NW_022736337.1:0-409 GCF_011630105.1 Anneissia japonica | reverse complement strand
ATCGGACTGTGTAGATGTGAACGCTTCTATTCTTTACCACTAAAGCCATTTCTCACGATTTTTTCTCCGGACTCCGGACCGGAATCCGGGCTTGATGTGAACGTAGCTTTAGGCCTAGGCTCTATCTGCAGTGCAGGGTATGTAGTATGTGTGTTGTGTTGGGTGGGCGTCTGTGTGGTGGTCGTGACTCTGCGGCCTTAGGCCTAGTTACGCACGTATAGATGGAGCCTAGCGAGGCAGGATTTAATGTTTTTTCATGGTATTATGTACCAGTTATTATAGGCTAGACATATATAAATGCTGACTTAAAACATGTAATATGATGTACTATACTAAATTAAAATATATATATATATTTTTTATTTTTCAGCAAACGTGTGAATCTTAACAAGTTGCAGCTTGCTAGAAT
>NW_022736336.1:0-637 GCF_011630105.1 Anneissia japonica | reverse complement strand
CTTCGCCCAAGATGAGTTGCGTTTGGCGCTGACGATAGGTCTTGCGGTCGCCGTATTGATCGTGATCCTTTTCCTGCTGAGCTGCTGCCTTAAAAGGCGCATGGACAATTCAGGAAGCTACCGACCGGTCGTGAAGGAGGGTCGAAGCTCGTACTACACCAACAGACTGTCCGAAATTCACGGTCGGACTACGCTTGTTTGAAAGTCGATTAAAAGAAAAATACGAAAAAAAAAATAAAAATTGTCACCTTGCCTCGATCTTTCTATGTTCGCCTGTCACTCGCTCATTCAACGTCAAGTTCGCAAACTTTCACACACTAAAAAATAATCCGACAAAGTTTTTAGGTATTTTTTCCCCTATCATTTATTATTTTTTTGTCTAAATCTGAAATACATGGGATCGACATCATTCCAATACAACCTTCATTTTTTCAAGGGTCGTGAGCTCGTCCGCGTCGAACTCGCAATTTCTCAGAACGATCTCCGAAACGACTCCGTCGAAGGTTGTCGCTAGCCTGATCGGAGACACGTGCATCTCCTCCAGACAGAGGATCGGAGGCGAGTTATCGTCCCATACGCGCTCTCCGCCGTCTTCGTCTTCGACGACGGCGGAGAACCTCAACTTGCGACATCTCAC
>NW_022736335.1:9393-15505 GCF_011630105.1 Anneissia japonica | reverse complement strand
CAATTTTTTATTCATATCAAAATAGAAAGTTTAGTCCTGAGTCAACAACCTTGACATAAAAAAAATGTTATTCAACACTTGATGACAAATAAACACCCTTCCTCCACCCCCTATTTTTTATATAGAGTACTTTTTTCCTGGATAGAGCCTCATTGAGATCAGACCATTGTAATAAATGTAAACAATGGTATTGTTTGCTAATACAGTTGAATATCTATGATAGCTTTTGCATGCTTCGTCAAACTCAAATCTCTATACTGTAGAGTTGTTTTCTGTATCACACTATTCAAATTACTGATTATGTCAGTCACTCCTGCTAGTATTCCTGAAGAATAGGTGCATTAATCAACAGTTGCATTAATTAATGATTGCATAAAACTGCATACTTATAGTATCAAAAACAGCCTTAAACCAACAATTACATTAGTTGAAGATTTATAAAACTGCTTACTGAATTCTTAAAAAAAAACAGCCAAAACCAACAATTATTATATTCATTAATGAGTGCATAAAACTGCTTACTGCATTAATTAAAACAGCCTAAAAAAACTATTGCATTAACTCATGCAAAAACTACATGATGTATTAATCAAAAACAAATCTAAACCAAGAACTATGGAAGAGTGTGTGTTTCAGACTATCTCACCGTGCCTAACATAAAAAATTACATTTTGAGTTAACATTTTAATATTGTAACTTTTTGAACAAAAGAGCTTATCTTGCCGAGTTCAGCACTTAGTGCATATATTTGACTTTCCGCCATATTTCTAGTACTGTTCCGAAAAATTTAAAACATTCAATGGAATAGTGTGTGTTTTAGGCTATCTCACCGTGCCTAACAAAAAAAAATTTGGACTAAACATTGTGACTTTTTGACCAAAAGTGCTTATCTCGCCGAGTTGAGCACTTAGTGCAAATTTTTGATTTATTTTCGCTATAATTTGTGTACTGTTCCGAAAAACTTCAAAGTTTCAATAAAAAATAGTGTGTGTTTGAGGTTATCTCACCGTCATAAAGCTCTAATCGAAGACATGTACTGTTGGTGCTATTTTGTCAACGGCCATACCACGTTGAAAACACCGGTTTGCCGAAGGTAACGAACGTCAGGCCCGGTTATAGATGCAGGCCTAGGCCTATTTTTTTTTTTATAAACGAATGTAATTATTTCTAGTTGTAGTAGTAGGCCTTTATTTTTATTTTGAAACAATTTTCCAAGGTCGAGAACATGGTCAACACATTTTTTTTTTTTTTTTTTTTGGCCCAATGGCATTAACCACCTTCAATAGAATTTTTTCTTTTTAATTCATTTTGTTTTTTAAATTGATTTAACTTAAAATTGATCTCATCAGGCTTACGCTTGTTGACATGAATCTGCATAAAGCTGGTCCAGTCAAATTTCTGGCCATTCGAAGACCTTTTCACCCTCAAAATCCCCCTTTTCTGACTGTAAAGCATCCAGTCTTTGATGTCAGAAGACTGTACATGAATTATGCTGTATGGATCAGGTGCAATTTCTGATATACGCTCCATGGCCCTCTCTATCGTACTATGATTATTATTATTATTATTATTATTATTATTATTATTATTATTAATTATTATTAATATTACTAATATTATTATTATTATCACTATTAATAATATAATATAATTATGTATAATAATGCATTCGATCTCCCATCACCAAACACACATTATTCGTGAAAGCTTCATACCTTCCATCAAATTTATAGGTAAAGCTTCACTCAATCAAGATTAAAAAAAAACGTTAGGACTTCACTACAACAGCAAATCTATTGATCTTAGGCTTCGACGTCGATAGTTGGCGACCTTTGAGGAGGTGGGTCCAGGCTTCAAAGTGACGCCTGCATTAGGAAAATATTATAAGAGCTATCGATGCGCTACTATTGGTAAAATCAATTTCTAGAAAAAAAATGAATTAAGTCTACAGCACCCGGTATTCCCAAACGGTCTCCTAACCAAGTACTAACAAGGCTAGTTGCTTAACTTCGGTGATCGGACGAGAACCGGTGTTTTCAAGGTAGTATGGCCGTAGACAAGGATGCACCAACAGTGCAACACTTCGATCATCGAATTCATTGAATGATATTTCAAGTTGTGACGTGTTACTTAGAAATATAAGAGCTGTCGATTCGCTACTATTGGTAAAATGAATTTTTAGAAAAATATACATGAAATAAGTCTTTTTCTTAAGTTCAATTTTGTTTGATCGTTGCTTACTTCGTTAATTATTCGGTTTCCTTTTCCCATTCCAGGGCAATAATTTGTGAAAAGTTCTTTTCTCATGATGAATAAACATACCATCTGTAGGAATAAGGAGAGCAAACAGTATTTTTTCATTTCATTTTATTTATTTTTCAAGCAATTACAAAAACAAAATAAAACCAAAGCATCCCTACTGTCGGTGACAGGATAAACGAAAAGCAAACTTAATTGTTGTGTTAATTTTTTTGCGGACGACAAGGGCAACACGGCATGATTAACAATGGAATAGTCCATACTCATTGGAGATGACCAGGCCTTTAAATATTAAAATACACTAAAAACAAAATTAAATTGTATAGTATTAGCCGATTTAAGATCATGTGCGATATTGCAACATGAATTCCCCAGATTCCAGTTCATATTCCAAATAAGCTTATATGAATGTTAGTCTGGCTGAACTCAACGGCTTTCTGTGGTTTGTGGTAAAGGATAACTCTTCAGTGTAAATACTTTTAGATAATTATAAGGACATTCGCTGACCACAACTACAATTTGTGGTATACAAAGTTAAACAAGTAGGAGTTTATTGTATTGCAGTCAATCTGATACTGACACCGACTCTACCGGGACGAGCAATAAACGAGCCACCATCCACTTAAACTCGATACATCTATAATATAATAGATTTGCTGTGTGCGCGATCATTGGCGGATCCAGTCATGGAGGGAGAAGGGAGAATAGGGTAGCTAGCTACCCCCTATCTTTCATTTGAAAAATCCTCAGATATAGCCCTCCGTGACCAAATACAAAGTAACCTTTGTTTTTTTTTAGGCCTACATAGGCCTATACTTTGTATTTTTTTCTTAAACATAGGTCTACGCCATATATTCAATTCCCATTCCACACACATTCAATCAAACCATTGAACTACACATTTTCAAGCATTTATAATTTACAAGTGATTAACTTTCATTAAAAACACAAGTTAGTTTTTATACTTTTTGCTACGATAATTTAAATGGTTTGAAAGACAACGGCTGAAGTTACAACATGACCAATAATTAAAAATTTAATAACGGTTTAACTATTTAATGTTTTATTATTTGAATTATTATTATTAGTTCAGCACCACAAACAGTATGTATAAGTTCTACTGTTTTCTCTACTCTCTCCGTTCCACGCGCCTCAGGATATTGGTTAAGTAACAATTATTGTTGTGTCTTCTTAATAATGTGACCATTATAAGTATTTTAATAATAATAATAATAATAATAATAATAAGTAATATGTGCGTTGGGTAATCGAGGACACTAAATATAGAGGAAATACGCCAGGTCCTGTTTCTTGCACATCGTGCTTTATTCAGCCATTGCGTTCGTTAGCCTAGAGTGTACTAGATGACGTAGTTGACATAGGGTCAACACTTCTTAAGGATATTACATCCCTCCTTATTTTGTTAACTTGAATTGTATTTGTTTGATAATGTTGAAACAAAACATATAGTCTTCTAGTATGTATAAGTTCTACTGTTTTCTCTACTCTCTCCGTTCCACGCGCCTCAGGATATTGGTTAAGTAACAATTATTGTTGTGTCTTCTTAATAATGTGCGGTCATAATACGTTGAAAACATAATAATAATAATAATAATAATAATAATAATAATAATAATAATTATTATTATTATTATTATTATTATTATTATTATTATTATTATTATTATTATTATTATTATAGAGAGGGCCATGGAGGGTATATCAGAAATTGCACCTGATCCTTACGGCATAATTCTTGTATACAGTCTTCTGACATCAAAGACTGGAAGCTTTACAGTCAGAAAAGGGGGATTTTGAGGGTGAAAAGGTCCTTGAAATGCCAGAAATTTGACTGGACCAGCTTTATACAGATCCATGTCAACAAGCTTAAGCCTGATGAGATCAATTTTAAGTACTCACACTTAGATCCGAGGTTTGACACAATACAAATTAGCAGCACCCGTCGGCATGCACCCGTCGGCACCCGTTAAATGAATGAATTTCTGAATTAGTTTACAACTGATTGATTCTAACAAGGAATTGAGCAGTTATTACTTTAAGTGAAAACTGTAACAATTATATATTTATTGCTAATATTATGTTATCTATATAATAATAATACCATTATTTATATTCAGTTTCTATACAGGTTGCAGTTCATCACCATGTCTTAATTGTTTACTATGCATGAACTACAAGTGATTGTCCAAACAAACCAGTTTCCATTATTATTTTGACTCAACTTTTTAAAATTGTCGCTTTTTGCACAAAAGTGCTTATCTCGCCGAGTTGACCACTTAGTGCAAATTTTTGACTTTCCGCCATATTTCGAGTACTTTTCAGAAAAACTTCAAACTTTCAATGGAATAGTGTTTGTTTCAGGCTATCTCACAGTGCCTAACAAAAAAAAATTACATTTTGACTCAACTTTTTAACATTGTCACTTTTTGCACAAAAGTGCTTATCTCACCGAGTTGAGCACTTAGTGCAAATTTTTTGACTTTCCGCCATATTTCGAGTACTTTTCCAAAAAAATTCACACTTTCAATGAAATAGTGTTTGTTTCAGGCTATCTCACTTTGCATAACAAAAAAAAATCACATTTTGATATTGTCACTTTTTGCACAAAAGTGCTTATCTCGCCGAGTTGAGCACTTAGTGCAAATTTTTGACTTTCCGCCATATTTCGGGTACTTTTCCGAAAAACTTCAAACTTTCAATGGAATAGTGTTTGTTTCAGGCTATCTCACTTTGCCTAACAAAAAAAAAAATTACATTTTGACTCAAATTGTTAACGTTTATTCTTTTTGCACAAAAGTTCTTATCTCCGCCGAGTTGACCACTTAGTGAAAATTTTTGACTTTCCGCCATATTTCGAGTACTTTTCCGAAAAACTTCAAACTTTCAATGGAATAGTGTTTGTTTCAGTTATCAACTTGAACATAGAAATTAGTGTATTAAAAAAATGTCTACCCATCAGTTTACAGCGGAAAATGATAGAAACACTTCCAGTCACTGAAAGTGTTTTATTATTTTTATTATAATTTTTTCGTTTAAAAATCAGGGTACACATTTTTTAAATTCAATAATTTTTATGCAGAAGTTAATAATTTGTATGCTATTGCAATATGAGCCAGTAAAACACAATTGATGTTCAATTGCTTTAATACACTTGAGGTTTCTTGTTATTCAATAGATTAAACGAACAAAAGCACTCAAAATTCACATGGATAATAGCTTTCAAAAGTTGCCTAAAACCGTTTTACGATCGCATGATGACGTCAACGGCCAAACACCGTTCGTAAAATAGAAGGTTCGTAATTGAAAAGTTCGTAATTGGGAAGGTCGACTGCAGTCGACCTTCTCAATTACGTACCCTTTGGTCTAGAAGGCGTTCGTCAATGAGAAAATTCGTAATGGAGAAGTATGAAAAAATAGCGCCCTCTATCGAGAAAAATAACGGAAACATAGATTTTCTAACCATGTGTGTGCGCTTAACGATCGTCACGGCCTATTGGTATGGTATATGACTGGTCTAAGTTTACACAGAATATTTAAAATGTGTAGGACTTCGTAGCAAATAACAACAAATTCTAAACTGTTCAATATTATTACTGTATAGACGAACCTCTCTCCAAAATCAAGAAGAACTCCGCATGGGCAACGATCATTCATTTAACCATTTGCTTGTTGCGCAGATGGATTTATGCTTTGCGCTGATTGGTGCACGCTCCAGGGTTTTAGCATTGTGAACCAGCCGCCACACTGCTGCCAGCCTTTAATCGCGAGTGCGCAATACACGAACGAACGTATAAGACGTGATTCCAACAGATAAATTACAAACGCATAAGAT
>NW_022736335.1:8374-9380 GCF_011630105.1 Anneissia japonica | reverse complement strand
TACGAACGCATAAGATGGGTATGATTTAAACAAATAAAACAACAAACACATTAGACGGACATGAACGAATTTATGAACGATATGACAGACAAGATTTAAAAAAAAATAAAATAACAAAAAATTCATAAAGGAACGAACGTATAAGACGGACATGATTCAAACAATAAAACAAAGCCAACATAAGACTGACATTTCTCAAACAAATAACAAACGTATCGGACGGACATAAACAAATGATACTGTGTAGACGAATGAATAATTTTGTAATGAACAAAATATTTATGAACAAAAACAAACAAATATGAAACCAATGGACGGTTTTACAAATGAACATGTACCGGTACGCATGTAAAATGTGCAAGTTGTGATGATATATATCGATTCTGTCTTTATTCATAAATGATGAATACTAATTAAAAGTATCCCTTCTTAATTTTTTAAAAATTTTTTTATGGTGGAGGGTGGGAGGGGTGCCGTTTCTTTCTTCTTTTTTTTTTGCACCATCTTCAGTACAATTCTGTACAGTACACATCACACGGACAAAAAATTCGTCATCGACTTCTGTCTTAAATTGTTGAACCTCTGTTTGACAGCTTCATCTCGCCATTTCCTCACTTGCACTAGGTGAATATAATCCACATCCCCTTATCTTCCAGCCACATCAGCAGGTTGTCAGCAGCATTAAAAGCTGTTGATGCGTTGAATCTTGGGAGTGGACTAACTTCTTGTTCATCATCACATGAATCGTGCTCCTGCAATGTTTCCACACCACTGATGATTTGATCATCCGTTAGCCACTGATACCCTGGATCGTCTGCGTCTTCAGCCAGCCATTGAACAGGTCCCATTTACTCGCTATCATCGGCTTGGTATCCGAGTTCTTCAAACATTACATCGAATTCAGCCGAGTCATCGTCATCATGATGGTTTCTTTGATAAGGATCGGAGTCGTTGTTCGGTTCTTCTCCCAGAAGTTGTCGCCAGCTACGACTTAGGTTTTCTTCCG
>NW_022736335.1:6342-8122 GCF_011630105.1 Anneissia japonica | reverse complement strand
GTACTCGAAATATGGCGGAAAGTCAAAAATTTGCACTAAGTGCTCAACTCGGCGAGATAAGCACTTTTGTGCAAAAAGTTACAATGTTAAAAAGTTGAGTCAAAATGTAATTTTTTTTTTGTTAGGCAAAGTGAGATAGCCTGAAACAAACACTATTCCATTAAAAGTTTGAACTCGGGCTTCAAATGATCTGACATTCATGTTCGTTCGTCTTGGTGATAAAATAACTCGATTCCATTTAACTATAAGAATGGAATTATATTTTGACATTAGCATCCATTTTCGGCCAATAGTATTTATCGCGCATCACTTGTTTGGTTCTAACCATTCCTTGATGTATTTCATGTGCTAAGCTCAAACACTTTGTCTTAACTTTAAAGGTACTACTATACGATTTCCCCTTATTAACAAACAATCATAAACAGATAATTCACATTGGTTAACATAATATGGTTTCAGTTCATCTGTTACCAATCTAGGCCACTTTCCTGTCTCCATAATATTAATTACATTTGATAGAATAGGGTTTTTATTAGTTTCTATTTTAAAATCATCAATAGACAATGCATCAAGTTCTGAAGTACACATATGCACAACCTGTCTAATATAGTCCTCTGCAATAGTGTTCGTGTCTGAGCATGTCAATGGAAGGCGTGACAATGGGCCGATTCGGACGAGTAAAATTTAACTGGGTACCACCAGCTTAGCGGTCGCATGCGGCAATTAAATAATGCCCCTGGGTATAGAAAATTCGAAAAACATCTGGCCCAAAAACCCACCTTTTTTACTGGATATTTCAATAACACCTTGCCTCAAGGCGTAATTAATCACCCGTAACAAGGCCCAGGTCACAAGTTGACCCTTCAGATTTTTTAACGCCGCCGGGTCAGATTGCACTGGACAAAAAGAAGCTCGCGACAACGCTGCATGATTCTTTGCGTTGTTGCCCAAGCTTTCTTTCCAAGCTGGTCGTTGTCTTCGTCAAAAAGCTTGGTTTAGATCAAATCCGTCGTCGAGAAGCAATATAAAAGTTGTCATGATAGTTAGGTCGGCTGGGTTAATAATAATTCGGCGTCAATTTGTAAGGATAATCGCAAGGAAATGAGTAAATTGTATAAAAAGTAAGCAGAAATAGCGTAAATTCATGTATGAAGTATTGAAATTACCGCGAAAACATTGATAATTTGACACGGGGTAGTCACTCAGGTCACGAACTATTCAGAATTCTGACCTTGCAGAAGCTTGTAAAATATGTAACTTCCGTCAAATTAATGGGTAAATGGATTGTTATTTTACTCGTCCGAACAACCGTCACATTTAGCCCCGAGGTTATTAGTAGATTACCCATGTAATTGAGTTTACGTCCGAATCTAACCAATGAGTCTGCAATGTTCTGTTTTCCTGGTATGTGCTCAATGTCAAAGTCATATACTAGCAATCTCCATGACAAACGTTGTATTCTAGCTGGTTGTTGGGAATTAGCTTTTGGACCAAACATGTATATTAATGGTTTATTGTTCACTTTAACCTTGAATTTCTGTCCCATAAGTAAACATGAAAATGTTCAATTACCCATACACAACCTAATGCCTCTCTTTCAACTTGTGAATAACGGCGTTCAGTTTCGGTTAATGAGTGGCTAGCATAAGCGACTGGTCTGAGTTCACCTTCTGTCTGTTTCTGTAGCAAAATGGCTCCTAAACCAACTGGAGATGCATCTGTAATCACAGTAGTTGGTGCATTCATACAATAGTATGCAAGACAAGGTTCAGTACTAAGA
>NW_022736335.1:0-4696 GCF_011630105.1 Anneissia japonica | reverse complement strand
TGGACTTTATATTGCCTGTAATGTAATAAGTTATTTTTGTTTTTAGTTTCTGTAAATTGCTCCTGGAATTAACAATTACTGCTACAGTAACAATTTTTATTCATATCAAAATAGAAAGTTTAGTCCTGAGTCAACAACCTTGACATAAAAAAATGTTATTCAACACTTACTGACAAATAAGCACCCTTCTTCCACCCCCTATATTTTTTTTATAAAGTACTTTTTTTTTCTGGAAAGAGCCTCATTGAGATCAGGCCATTGTAATAAATGTAAACAATGTTATTGTTTGCTAATACAGTTGAATATCTATGATAGCTTTTGCATGCTTCGTCAAACTGAAATTTCTATACTGTAGAGTTTTTTTTCTGTATCACACTCTATCCAAATTACTGATTATGTCAGTCACTCTTGCTAGTCTTCCTGAAGAAATAGTAGTACAAAATAAAATATAGAACTGTATAGAAATGGTCAAGCCTGTGTTTTGATTTTCACTGCTACTTTACAATATTATCACCAAGTTTTCCAAATACATAAACACATTGATACAAAATACTACATGTTAAATTCATATCTAATAAATGACAAAACAAAAATTATACAAAAGAAATATTAGGGCTTTAAGGCTGGACTATTTAATTCTCTTCTGTTTTGCAAACAAAAATAATTATGTAGTTAATAATCAGCCAATAAATACCAAAAAACGACAATGAACTTTGCTTTGCTTCCAGTACTCACAAGAATTCAGGATGTGAATCTTCATCTCGGATCAACTGATGAAAATAGGCAAAGTAGGGGAATTACTACAATGTACCAACAGACTAATGTTTACTACTGGATGCAATGTTGTAACGTCTCAAAATGCCTTTGTGCCTGAATACTGTAAAGAGGGTGTACTTCAATTCAGCTGCACAGTTTTCCATATACCAAATAGTATGATTTTGTATCATTTGAAATAATAAGAGTGTCAGTGTCATAGCTGAAGCATCAATTAAATAAGGTAATTGATGATTAACAAAAGCATCATTTAAATAAATGCAGTCCTTAGTTAGCTGAACAATCCATTGAATAATACAGTTGTTGGTTATCAAACAAAGTTACCTAGAAAAAGTAGGGGAAAAAAAACCAATCTGATATAGCACACAGACACAATATTCAAAATCAACTAGACAAAGACAAAATCAAACATCCCGGGGTAGCAATCAAAATCTAATTACAATGCCCTCGTGCCCAACACGCGGCACCCTGGCACCAAAGTGATTTAAATAATTACTGTATTTAAGAAAGTTAGCCCCTGAGCAATTCATTCCAAGTAAGACTAATCTTGGAGTTAAACAGAGCATTAACTTTGACAAAGATACCAGACTGTAAACACTATTGTTAGTTCTATTCATAAAGCAATACACAGATTTATGAAAATCAGCTGATGTTAACTCGATTGACCCGTTCGAAACCAAACTTGAAGGCATCATTGAGGAAAATCAGTTTGACCAGAGATAAAATTTTTAACGCCGATGAGACAGGTCTTTGGTGGCGGCTAATGCCTTCGATTTGTGTATGAATAAGAGCTGTCTCTTATACACATCTAGATGTGTATAAGGGTAACATCATGGGCTGTGCCAATGCCTCAGGGACGTGCAAATTGCCTCTCTTATTCATACACAAATCGAAGCGACCAAGATGCTATAAAAATGAAGACATGTCTCGCTTGCCGGTTACATATTATGGCCAACATTCGGCATTAATGGATGCTGTAGAACATTGTATTAATTTGAAGCACGCCCACTTGGTGCGTTACCCATCTCATACATGTATGTCAGTCAGTACCTCAATAAACAATCCTAGTAATCTACGAAGTGCCTCAGGCTGGTCATTAACTTACATGGTGTCAGAAGTTGAGGAAAATAATCAACTTTTAGTGGATTCACATATTGAAGGTACATTTGTAAATACCTGTCTCTTATACACATCTAGATGTGTATAAGAGACCAGCTAGGCCCATCCATAGCAACGAAACATGGCCGACTATGGGATACGTAGACTGGATCCGATTTCCTTTCAAGGAAACGTAGCTGAAAACTGGAGACGTTTCGAACTATATTTCGATATATATATATTGAAGCCGCCCATTGAAATAAATCAGACAGAGAGAAAGCATACATATTATTAAATTTTGCAGCCCAAGATGCCATTGAAAAAAGTAGGAGTTTTACCTACAAACCTGCAATTACTGATGCTGACTGCAACGTTACTCCAGCTTAGTTCCCTGAAAAACTGGCAGACCTAAAGAAAAAAATTTGTGACTAATGCTTACCACGAAAGAATATTATACCAGAAAAGCATAAATTCAACACTCTTTCTAAATTACCAGATGAACCTGTTCAAGCATATTTAGCTAAGCTGCAAACCCCATCTAAAAGTTGTGAATTTGGTCCGATAACTGACGAGCTAATAAGAGATAGGATCGTATGAGGTGTTGATAAAGAAGTAGTGAGAAAAGCATTATTATCTCAGAGTGATTTAACTTTGGATAAAGCCATTCAGATATGCCTGGTTCATGAAACTACAGAAAATGCAAACAAACAATTGTCACAGACAATCGACGTACTAAAGTTTGAAAAAACCAAATCGCAGCACAGTAAAGTTTGTGGAAGGTGTGGGGCATCTCATCCACGATATAATTGTCCTGCATATAACGAAGAGTGCAGCAGATGTGAAATTTTGGAACACAGTGTAGGAAACCTAGGGGTACTAGTGCACAACACAAGCATACTTACAAGAAACCCCAAGGGAAACAAAGATACAAAAAAAAAAGCCTAATAAGCAGACAGTGTATGATATCGCAACAGAAGAAGCACAAAATGAATAATTCTTTGTTGTAGAAGGCATAAACATTGATACAGTTGACAGTAAAAATGTAATAAAAAACAACTGTAATGGTCAACAATCACCCTCTCACATTAAAGATAGACACTGGAGCCAAGTGTAATGTAATACCACTAAATACTCTGCAAAATATAAAGCTGCGGATAACATAGACCAATCAGAAAAGCCAAATCTGGTAGCATATAGTGGTAATACCATAACTACTTTGGGAATGGCAAGATTAATGATAGATTCTGCGGGAAAACAACACCAACTGAAATTCTATGTTCTTGATGGTGATTACACTCTGCTAATTGGATTAGCAGATTCTCTAAAACTTGAGTTGCTAAACGTTAATGATAACATGGTGCATGTCGTAACACAAGATATTCCAGAACTAACAGAGTTTTCGGATGTTTTTGGTGACGATTTGGGCAAGTTACTGATGAAATATAAGATGTCTGTAGACCCTTCAGTACCGTACCGTTAGTGGTAAGACCACCAAGGAAAGTTCCAAAGCCCATGGAGGACAAAGTAATTAAAGAACTTAAACGAATGACAAAAATTGGCGTCATCACTCCTGTTGAAGAGGCAATAAAATGGGTGTTATCAATGGTTGCAACAAGAAAAAAAAAACACTGAAGAAATTCGATTGTGCATAGATTCAAGAGATTTAAATAGTGCTCTGAAGAGACCCCATCGCCCAATGGAAATTGTTGAGGAAATAACTAGATAACTAGAAATTTAGCCAATGCCACAGTATTAACGGTCTTAGATGCAAACATTTTTTTTTGGCAGGTACCATTAGATGAAGAATCTTCAAAGTTGACACTTCCCTTGGCCGATACAGATATCTTAGAATGCCATATGGTATCAATAGTGGATCAGAAGTATTTCAACGCACAATGGAAATACTCTTTGAAGGATATCCGTGTGAGATAATTGTGGATGGCCTGCTAGTCACTTGTAAAGATCTAGACGAGCATGACAATAATTTAAAGGAAGTGCTACAGAGATGGTATCAATAGTGGATCAGAAGTATTTCAACGCACAATGGAAATACTCTTTGAAAGATATCCTTGTGGATCGCACTCTACAGATGTTTAAGGGATGGCCAAAAACTCCAAAGTCGTGCCCTTCAGAAATACGAAGTTATTTTACTTTCAGAGATGAACTCTCAGTAGACAATGGAATAGTTATGAAAGGACATAAAATCATAATTCCTACCTCTCTCCAGTCATCATATACACAAATACTACACAAAGGACATCCTGGAATAGAAGCTACAAAACGCAGAGCACATGAAATTGTCTATTGAAGATCAATGTGCGATGACATAAACAAGTTTGTGTCATCCTGCCAGGTATGTAATGCCCTAAAGTCACATCAAGCCAAGGAGCCCTTACTTTTACATAACATTCCAGATCTATCATGGACGATTGTTGCCACAGATATATTTGAGTGGAACAATAAGCATTTCCTGGTACTCGTAGATTCCTATTCCGGATGGTTTTAAGTGAATACTTTAACTGACTTAACATCAGCCACGGTAATAGTGAAACTGAAGCGTCACTTTGCTACCCATGGTACATAAGTGACAATGGAGGTCAGTATTCAGGTCAACAATTCAAACAGTTCGCATCAGAATGGAACTTTGTTCACATCACGAGTAGTCCTGAACATGCCCAATCAAATGGCCTTGCAGAAAATGCGGTAATCAAAATCTTCTGAACTTACGCAATGTGCCAAGAGATAATGTTCTCAAATCACCGGCACAAAGACTACTATCACATTCAACTAGAAATCCTCTCTACAAAAACAAATTCTTACTGAC
>NW_022736334.1:0-1600 GCF_011630105.1 Anneissia japonica | reverse complement strand
TTTTTTTTTTGTGTGGTTTATTTGACCTGTCCTGTACTGTGCTTTCCAGAATCTTATTGAAATAGAAGTTTATAATTTTGTATGTTGCTCACCAAAATTGTTAATGTGTCACCTTGTTTTGGTTTGATGGAAAATATCTTGGCATTCATTGCATTCTGAAGAAAAGTAATTCTATGCACGCTGATGAAGTATGTCTCAATCTACAGTAGATTAATAACATGTGATATAATGCTTTGTCTGATAATCGCACGGTAGACAGATAATTTTAAACCAGCATAGAAGAATGCCTACTCATCTTCCATGAGGCTTGGGTTGTTTTTTTTACATTGTATTAGTGATTCCTTTTAGCATTTTTAGGCTCTGGAGATGTTGGCTAAATATTCAGTATGGTTTGTTCTTCCTTAGGGACCATAATATAGCTGGGGGGCCTTATACCCAGGAATCACCTTTTAATGTTTTTAGAGGATTTGTAAAAAAGTACGTCAGCTAAGCTAATCATCCAAATCATATCCTGGGCTTTTGACCGAATAAAACTTGTACATAAAATTGGGCATACAGTACAGTAGGGGTCATGGGCCTATACCTGAGGTGGACTTTAATACCAAGGGAACTACAGTAAAGTCATTGATTTTTTACTATAGACTGCTAAAAAAGAAATTTGTTTCTATTTTAAACAAGCCTTGTTTTGTTTCAGTGGTTTGTGTAAATCATATTGTATTGTTGACACACGTTTCATTGATATTTACGTTGATTAATTTAAGTGGTTTTTTTGTTCATGCAAGGAAAAAATGTTCCTCCATACAGCTTTGTTACAACAGTGCACTTTAATTATTATGCATACAGAGTACACACACATATTACTAAGGTGGGGAATACAAAGACTAAATAGCTATCAAGGTTTTCCCATATGATTTCCGATTGTTTGATATTTTCCATACTTCTGTCCATTCAGAGTTTCTACCAAAAGCACGTTTCCAATCAGCCTTTGTTACAGCCATTGCCAGAACTGATGTTGCCTAGTAACAGTGCCTCTGCACCAATGGCCTTGGCATACTAGGATTGTTAGAAGGGTTAACTTCCTCTTGGCTTTGTTACAATTAAAAATTAATTACTGTTTGTGATATTATATCATAACTTTTTATGATTTATAATTGAAAGAGAAGATCACAGGAATTATTTTTTTAAATGTAGAAAATATTCTTGAAAATTTGAGGTCTCAAATACAACATTTAATCTTAGTTTTAATAGTGGCCCGTTATCAGTGGCTTATATACAGTAAGAAGGAACGTGAGAGTGGGCAGGTATGACCTAACCTCCCAGAGAATTTCAGTTATCTAAAATTAGTTCTATTTAAAAATGTGTACTGAACACTGAAAAATCAAATCGAATTAAAAGAAGAAAATAAACATATTCTAAAATAGTTATTAATATATAATAATGATAAGGCAATGCCCAAATAATTTGCAAAAAAGGAGGACAGAAAGTGAAAAAAGGAGGACATTGCAAAATAGTAGGCCTACACATAGACTGGCATTGAGTAGGCTGTGAAAATGTGTATTTTGATAAATGCTAGGTAAAATACTAGACTGTCCATTCAACT
>NW_022736333.1:330830-339074 GCF_011630105.1 Anneissia japonica | reverse complement strand
TGTGTATAGCTTTCATTACAAGTTTCAGCAAACAACCAGAGTGTTTCTTGCTAACGTCTTGCTGGATGCTTGTATGCTTTGTACCACCTTCCTTCGTAGATGCCAATGTTGGGTGGTTGTACTCATGGCAAATGTTGTGGTGTGTTTGTCTCATATCATGGCGACTGGCAAATATCTATTTGAGGAGAGTGTCATGTTTCGGCCTATTACATATCTTGTCCTACAAAAATATATATGTATAATATTTTATTTGAATTCCACATTTCAACAACAGCTGAAAGTAGGTTTGGAGTAACATGCATCATGTTATTATTTAATGGGGCGTTATTGTTGTATAGCCTAGCTTCCAGGCCTATAGTATATCAATAATAATCTTATTGTTACAGGAATTGGTGTTGGCTCTGATGATATACTGTAGTGTTAATAGCACATCACCTTTATTTAGACAGTGCATTTTTTAGACATTTAGGCCTAGGCCTAGACAGTTTTTCATAGGACCAGGCCTATAGTATACTATTATTAGTAGGCCTCTAGGTCTATTATTATGAAAAAAATGCACTAGCACGATTAATGTGACAAAGATGGCATGGCATGACAAGTCTAGGCTAGGCTAGTAGTAGAAACCTACTACTGTATATCTTTACCGTCAGCTGGATAAGGCTGCGGGACTGGAGCAGTGTCCCGGACAGGAGTGCGCTACTGCTGCTGGGTAGACACTGACTGTGCTAATCCTAGGAATAGGTGTAGGCCTAATTATAAACAAACAAGTCAAGTCATCGGACTGATATACGTTTATTAATTCAATTGAATTATTCCTCCATGAATTGACGTTGACTAAACCGTCTCTCTGTAACTGCGTACGTAAACGATCACAAAAACTCACGACTTCACACTAGTGTACCGTATCTAGGCTACTCGCTCGATCGTCGGGACGATTTTTCGATCAGCTGCTCGCCGGCCAAAAATTAATTGACAGACTTGTCTTGAATATTAATGAGTTGGTTAGAAAATGCTACCAAGCTACTGAAAAAAGTGATCAGCCTCGTTTGTCATCTGATTTTCCTGTCTCATCATATCATGTTTTGTTTCTGTAATTATCCTTACATCTCAACATTTTGAATTTTTAAAGTATTTTTCCCGAACTCAGGAAAGGTTAAATAAGCAATATATGGCCACTTGTCTCATCCCCGCCCCCCCCCCCCCCTTTAAAAATTAATCTGAACAGCATATAATACAGTATCTATTTTTCTAATTACTATTACCGCCATATAGGCCTACCACTCAATGCACACGTGTCATGCGTCGTATTTTGACGTGATATTTGTAAACATTGACTTTTGAACCCTGTGGCTCAAAATGACCTGTCCTGATGTTGAGGAAGACACGTTGTACCGTCTTTTTATTACTGTATTATTGAAAGTGCTTCGGCGTGCACTATTTTATTAACATGTTCTGACTACAGTAGTTCATGCTTTCTATACAGTAATATTTGTATCCATATGAACTTAAAATCTTACAAAGAATAAAATGTATTATATTTTGAAATTCATTAAAAAATAATAGAAATTTCATAGATTTTAAAGTGAACATAGGCTAGTCCTACCGTCTAGGCTAGGCCGCCGCCGCCGACACCAACACAATTGCACGTGCGGCTTGATATAACATTGTATCGCGATGTAAAGCGGTCATTTCCTTTCTACGTGGTACGTATTATGGTGTACATGTTTTGTTTGATATCGAAGTTATCTTTTAGTTTTATATAATGTTATATGCTTTTGCACATTAAAAACATTGTAATCGTTATTTTCCATAGATCCAACAACGATCACTCTGGAGAACGAACTTGAAAAAATACAAATCTAGGACGGACCCAACGGAAACAGTGTCCAAATTTCTGTAAGTACAGTATTGCTCACATCATCAGCGGAATCAATCACCTTTCCAATCCAACTTCAGCTTCTAAACACTAATAGGTCCTAGGCTAGGCCGTAGGCTAGGCCTAGTAGGCCTAGACCCTAATGTAGTGGCTTGGCTTAGCCTTAATGTAGACGCAGTCTACATCTGAAATATTATATTATTTGGCAGTAGTTTCATCTTAAGCTGCACCAAGTAGGCCTAGGTTTTACAATCAGAACTACAGATACAGACAGAGCAGCAGACTGCTACAAACATAGCCTAGGCCTAGGGGTAAGTCGCAAAAATTGGTTGAATATTTACGGAGTTAATGCTAAATTTATTAAAATACAATTTATTCCCGATTTACGTACATTGGCCTATTTTAAATTTGTCCCCATAGCATGCACCAAACGTACAAGCCAAGACGCGATGTCTCCTCACTCTTCACACATTCTGGTAGGCTACACGATGAAACATCACTCCTATCGCGGCCCAAAGTGGCTCAGACTGTACCTATCCTAGGGTATTTAAATGCTCGTGGCACAGGGTCTTATTAAATTACATCAACATATCAATACAGAGAGTTAATTACAGTAAAACGTCCATTTTATGAATGTCGATTTTACGAATGGTCTTTGCCCTTGATGACATCATCATCGACCAATTACTGCCGTAAAAAATGTCTGATTGCGCTTTTACATTAAGTGATAAGTATATTTTTCTTAACACTCTGCCCGCCAAACACGGAGATCTCCGTGTTTGGTAACGCAACGCTTAACCGCCAAACACGGAGATCTCCGTGTTTCAGGTTTTTTTACAGAATTCGATAGATGGGGTAATTATCGACATGTACTAACAATTTGAACATTATGTTCGGTCTGGACCGTAAGTATTTCACTATTTCAAAGTATCCAAAATGGAAGAAAAAAGATAGAATTCGCGTAATAGCTAGCGCTGGTTAGCGTAAACCCGTGGCTAGGACTGGAATCTAACCATGCGGATTTTGGCGAAAGTATGCCATCAGATGATGTTAGATGTATAATTTATGATTTTTAAAATGTCATAAATCTTTAAATATTGATGTTTTGTTTTAGCTAGGCCTAGACTAGCCTAGCGATACCATGTAGGGTAGCTTTGGTTGATGTCTCTTTCGGGCGTCAGTGTTTGTTTACATCAAGCATAGCAAAATCGCGATTATCTCAGCTTTATTGGGCAAAATTGCGTAAATCTCTGAAAGTGAGTAATTTTCATTTTATTGTTACAGGTTATAGATTGTGATTAGAATAAAGTGTAATGCTAAGATGTTTGTGGTTCTTGTAGTATTAATTAAATGTCAATCTGATCACATACGCACTCTCAATGAGCTTCGGAAAAGTGTTAAAATTCGCTAAATAGTCTGGCGGTGGCTGATACTATTTTTTGAAACCCCTGGCGGTCAGAGTGTTTAATAAAATCAAGTTTGTTGTATTTATTTATTATTAGTTCGATCTTTCTATTTCTAGTATAATAATCACTATATTAATGTAAAACCTAACCAGAACAACGAACTACCAACACAAGTGTCGTCAGATTGAGCGCACATGTTTATGATGACAAACGATAGTGTTGGGGTCAGCAACTTATTGACATTGTGAATGCTAGGTATGATTACGAAATGCATATAAAGAACATTATTTGGTGATCAAACAACCAGAAAGAGCACAATATAGAGTACCAGAGTCGTGTCGTCACAACACCAGGTGGCACTCTCTGGACGTTGGTTACTGTTCATTACACCTGAATGACTTCATAATTTTAATGGTTTAGAATAGGCTTTCTGGAATAGGCATTTTAAAACCTAATAATTTACCATCAAAATGTACTAAAAACACAAAAAGCTTGCATTATATTAGTTATCGAACACACATTTAATCTGTATGTCTGCTTTTTTATTAGTTCCTATGCATGTAATGCAATAGGAACTATTGTAATCACTCTCACTGTTTTTCCTTTGTTTTTTATTGTGTGTAGTATGTGTGTAGACATTTATGCAAATGCGCATGCATCAATGAAAAGTTTTCCGACATTTTGTTTTACCTCGCGATGCGAAGATCGATGTGAAGTTTCTGCAGAGTTCAGTCAGGGCTCACGCTAACCGATGCGCAAGTCGGCATGGATGAAACTATTTTGATTTTACGGCAAAAAAAATCAACTGCTGTGGCATAGGTATTTTGAAGAAGGCCTAAAATAAAACAAAAAGGTTTTAATATTTGCTGAAATACATCGTTTTTTTCATTTAGATCCATAGTCACTAACTCCATGTGACGTTTTTTTCTGTTGTATGAGTAGTCATATGAAGGTACTATATCCCCGACAGTTGGCTATGCAGCAATGTACCCTTTGAATGCAAAATTGAAGACAAGTGAAGATACAAAGGCAGCCGACTGTCTAACTATGCATTGCTCCGCCATCTTGTCAGCACTCTAGTTCACAAAAACATTAGGCCTAGTTCAGTATAGTAGTTACTGCGATACGAGGGTGGTAGATCGTTTAGTCAGTGATATCGTGTTATCGTCTCTAATACATTTTAATAATGTGTGTAAAACTTAAGAATGCACCGCGTGGGTCGCTTTCTCTTTGTTATGCGGTAGTAGTATACGTAGCAGAGTGAGCAATCTAAGCCTAGCCTAGGGCCTAGATAGTATACATTCTTGATCATCGTAATGAAAACTTCGGGTGACGACGATTGGGCCCAACTGGTGTGGACGCCTAGTAGGCCACTGCCACCACCCCCACTCCTGATATCGTTCCAAACTACTGTAAAATGAAATTACTGTATACCTAGCTAGGCCTAGGCCCTAAGCCTACGAAATTTTTTCAAAGAAATTTGCTAAAAATATTACTGTAATTTGCCTGTCGAATTACATTACCAGTGTGGTCTAAAATCACTATTTTGGGCCATAAAGACTCCCCCTGTATTTTTCAACCTCCACGTAAATGATCATTTACCATTAATTGCAGTACTAAAAGTTGCCTAGTAACAGTAAATTGAATGAGAAACGTTCCCACAAGTAGGTTCCCACAATACTCTTGTGAGAATCAGGTCAAGTCTTTGTACGCCGCCAATTCAGGAATGTTATCAAAGACACTTACTATACTGTTATAAACAGTACTGAAATACTAAACTTTCAATCAGTTGAACAGGTCTTGTCGCACATGCTCAGCCCGGTGAATTCGCTTTGGGTAATTCATCACTCTCCAGACGCTCACACTTGTAAAACACGAATGGGCATGTTTTGGCCCTATCCAGCGCAAGGCAGTTAATTAACGATTAAAGTAACGATGGGAACATGTACGTCTACAGTTATTTTCTTAGTGAATGGTGTTTAAAGGGCGTTTGCTGTTAGAAGTTCTTGAATTTACTGCAAGATATTTCATTAATTATGTTTCTGAAGTTTACGAAATCATTAAAAAAACAATGCTGGTCTGCAGCAGACCAGTGCCGGTAGGATGGTGCCGTATGTTAACATTTTGCTGTAGAGTAGATTATAAAAGTTGTAGGCCTACAACTAAGGCCTAATAATAATAGACCTAAATATTAATAATAATGTTATGCCCAATAGTAACGAATAATATAATAAATAATACAGTATAGTATAATGATGTTTTGAGAATAGAGCATAACCATAAAAATTAATTAATTAATTAATATAGTACATCATTCGTTTATAAAACACTTAAATATACATGAAATGAGATGCATTAACGTCTCCGCAACGTACACCCATTGTTTTACTGTATGCATGTCAACTTCGCCACAGCTGTTCGCTGAACAACAACCCTAGACAGGCGGTAACAAGTTATTCAGGCGCGCTGGTATCACAAAAGACGCTGATAAGACCATTGTTGTACTCGCACATTTACCGGTACTTCCCCAAACTCGTGGGAATTCCTTTGCTTACAATCAAATTTTACACATGTGTGAGAAAAGCTTAATTTCCCACGAGCGTGAGAAAAAGAGACAGGTCCATCGCCAAAACTTATTTATGCACTAACATGCATTTACAAGTAGTACAGCATATATGTTTTATAATCAGTCGTAAAATCGCTGATATTTTACTGTTAAGCTATATATTGTGTCCTTGAAAGTTGAAAAATTTGACCTTGAATGTCTTGAGAAATTTGCTTGTTCAAAAACGTACGAACCCTGTGTATATATGTCTTTGATATTTTCATTTTTTTATATGCGAATGAGTTATCTATTTTTTTTTGTATTTTATTTAAATTGGAAATGTTCTAAACATATCAATTTTCTATCTTCCAAATCGGAAATTACTGGGATTTTTTTATTTTGGGCCATCGTCAAAGGCATTGACAGCCCCTTAGTTCGGACCCCTATGTCGGACTCCTCGTTGGCAGATTTCTAGCGTCACTGCTGATACCAGAGAATCTTATTCCTAAACCCTCAATGCGGCTTGGCGCCTTTGTTCGAACCCCCTATCGAACATTTCCCCCCTCCCCGGGCAAATTTATGGAGGCAACACCACTTCACTGATATCTCAGACTTTGAACAAAAAGCATTTTTAAATTGACCCAGCATCACTAAAGCTTGGTTCCCACTAGGATGCAACGCAACGATGCAGACTCAACGTATCGACGCAAAGTGACGCAACGTGAGGGTTTTGCGGCTTCCAAGTTGGAACCGATGACGCAAACTTGACAATGCAACGCAACCCCGACCCTACTCAACTTTTGCGTTGTTTGCCGATCGTCTCTGCGTTGTTTGCGAAAAGATTAATCGATTCAACTTTTCGCAACGCAAGCACCGCAACGCAAGGAAAAACTAATTTGCACATGCTATAACCGATGGATTTGTAGTTAGTGCTTCGGGTTTACATTTTGGAGATGCGTTATCTGTCATCTTAGACCGTCGCCAGCCACCACTTAAATAGGCCTAATAATTATTATTGGCTGCTGTTATCAATGATGTTGCTGTTATTATTACTATTATTAATTTCATAGCCAATCATATCATAGCCTCGCCTCGATAGAGCTGCTGTGACTGTGCTCGTCTACTGGGCATATGCCTATTTATATAAGTCTGTAAACATTAATATTTATATGCAATCTTGCCCAACCGTTTTTCAAAAACTATTAATATATTAGGCCCCATATAAAGTCATTTGTCTACACAGGGGTGACGCCCAGAAGGGGACCGGTGTTGGCCTCGTTGTAGGCCTACATGTATTTTCTACATAGGCCTATTAGTAGACTCTGAAATCGATTAAATAATAAGCCTTTGAATCCCTTTAATTTTCATTTTGCCCCAGGAACACTTTCTTTTCATTGAGGATCAGGCCTCAGAGACATTGGACCACCCCCCCCCCTTCGTCGTACCAATTCTGGCACCACCCCTGACACCGTATTACATCTTTGATTCAAGTATTTTTCTGAGTCTAGTACTGTACTATGTTTGACTCTTAAATTTAGCTTTTTATTTTGGTTGTTTTAATGTACAGTAATTGATCATGTTACGGAAATATATTATGCCTACTTGTTATCAGATCTGCATAAACAAAATTTAAATCCTACATTTACAAACATAAAAATGTCATACAATTTGTAATTAAACATTAAGCAAATAATGCTAACTAAAGTAAATATTTAATTTGATACATGTATACCAAGTTAATAAGCTAAAAAGTAAAACATTACATTGTAAAATGAGGCCTAGGCGCACCATTATTAAATAATGTTAATATTAATAAAATAAGTGTAAACTGTATATATATTAATCGGAGCTAGGCCTAATGTAGGGCTTACATGTGCAAAAAAATATATAATTGTTGATTTATAAATAATTATTTTATTTCTTCTTCTGGGGAGGCCTATAATTACAGTAAAGCTAAAAACAAAAACAATTAAAATTAAACTATTTGTACAGGGCTAACCCAGCTAGACCTGTGAAAAGTAATGTCGGACGTACTCAGTGAAAATGGTTTTTTAGTTCCTATGCATGTAATGCAATAGGAACTATTGTAATCACTCTTGCTATTTCCTATGTTTTTTATTGTGTGTAGTGTGTATGTGTGTGTGTAGACATTTATGCAAATGCGCATGCGTCAAAGAAAAGTTTTCCGACATTTTGTTTTACATCGCGATGCGAAGTCGATGTGAAGTTTTTGCAGAGTTCAGTCAGGGCTCACGCTAACCGACCGGAATGTCGGCATGGATGAAACTATTTTGGTTTTACAGCAAAAAAATCATCTGCTGTAGGCATAGGTATTTTGAAGAAGGCCTAAAATAAAACTAAAATGTTTTTAATACTTGCTGAAATACATCGTTTCTTCATTTAGATCTCCATTTTTC
>NW_022736333.1:297995-329466 GCF_011630105.1 Anneissia japonica | reverse complement strand
GGCTCTGGTTAAGTATTGGTTTGTGTTTTTCAAAATGTCTGTGATTTGTTAAGATTTATGGAAGTGATGTTTTCTGATTATTATTCACTAATAATTAGTTAATGTGGAGGGCCAAAAAAACCTTTTGTAATTTTACATTTTCTTAAGAAAAAATGGACGATTGAAGACGTGTCGGACGTACAATAAATTGTGTTGGACGTACATGTCTAAATTGTGTCGGGCGTACATATAATTGACACAAAAATATACAACTAAATTAGTAATAAATTCAACCTTTTATTCATTAGACTGACTTGGCATCTCAATAAAAAGTAATTAATAATTTTAAGTTCATAACAATCTATTGTTGAGGTGAAATGTTGATTTTTTGTGAAAATATAAAAATACACTGCAAATCTCCAAATATACGGTAAACCCTACCTAATCCCTTTGATTAAGACTACAGTATATCATGTGGTATGGACTGACTTGATATCTCAATCAAAAAACAAACAGAATATGATGTTCAAGATTTTTTTTTTTTTTTTTTGGAGAGGGGCCAAGGGGTAAAATTGGCCTTTTTACCCCAAAAATAGGTTGTACAACATAAAATTATTATCTTTTTTTTTTATTGAGATACCAAGTAAATCTACTGTAATACTACATGATTCAATCACTATCAAGAAATTTGGATGGTTTTTAGTGGTGTTTTTAATATCACTGTACACGACATCACACCTTTTCTAACTGTTACGTGAACATAACAAAAAAGGTCTATGATGATGCATACAACTACTATAACTTTAAACATGTTTTTTTTTTATGCTCAATACATGTAACAACACTCCACACAACCTCCACTCACTAACAGCACTTTAACATTGCCAGCTATTGTCAAGTGGGCTATTGCATCATTGATGCTCTTGTTTTGTTTTTTTTTTCAATTTTAAGAATTATTTTTTCAATTTTAAGACATTTTAATTTTGTACAAATGAACATTCTAAATAATTTTTTTTTTTTATTCTATACACAAATAACATCCTAATTATTATTATTAGCTTTCCAAAAAAACCCAATATAAGCGCTGTAACTGTATTTAAACGTGGAGGAACGCGCGAACCGGTGAACGGTCGCTCTTGTTTAAAGGAAAGTCCAAAGGGGGTGGGGTGTCAAAGGGACATGGTGGTTGATTTGAGCAGGAATGACGCTTGAATGAAAAATTACTGTACTATTATGTTTAAAATATTTTTGATGTATTGCACATTAATATTGGGACAACTAAAATTGTCTTCAAGACAAGTGAATTTTTCAAAGGTACAGTACAAGAGAGAACAAGTGAAAAAATGCGGAATTCCTTTTTGCAACAAGTCAAGCTTAAAATACAATTTCCAGAAACAAATTAAAAGATTTTTAACATCCAGAGAAAAAATACACTGTGGGGAGGCTATGCTTTTACTGCTTTAGTGTAAAGGAGTAATATTCTATCTAGTTCATCTAATTTCAATGTACTATGAATCTTGTTTTTAATATCAGTTGGTACTGTACGACATCTGACCCGACCAACGACTATGAGTATGGAAACAGTGCTACCATCTGGGCAAGTTTACATGGATGCTGAGGCATATGAACCACCCATGTACAACGATGCCTTTCCACCATTGCAGCCAGCCAGTCCAACAGAAAATTGTCAACCAGCAATGCCTAATCCTGGGCCTAGCTACTCTAGCATGGCAGTCAAGTCTTCCACTGTTACTCAGGTATGAACTTTTTAGAATTTTTTAATGCTGTAAATGCCTTTATTTTTGCGCACCCTTAAGTTTTGCGATAAAACAGCAATCGTGAACTATTAAGGGCAAGCAAAAATCGCGAAAATTTTGAATGATATTCCCTCAATAAAGATTTCGTGAAAATATACTTGATTCTTTGTGTATTGTTTTTCAATCATTCAATCACTTTCATAAAGTTAAACACTGTGGTTTGGATAAGGTTCTACAGATACAGCATAGAATTGTGTTGTGGTTTAATAAAAGCAAACTTATACTTAACAGGATAATCCTTTTGACTATTTGTGTACAGTATGGTGTAGTGAAACCATTGTTGGCTCCGACCCATAGTTAATGTAGGGGCCCCCCCTCCGGACAGATCCGAGCCCCCCCTCCCCAAATCAAACAGCTCATCGGGCAGTTGGACTAAAACAAGTATAAGATAGGCCCACGCGAAGCCAACACATGTCCGTCACAGTCTATGTGTCATTTCTGGCCATCCAGAGGTTCCTTAAAAAAATTTGGAAGGGGAACACCCTCACAAAATCTTCCACAAGCTCCAGCCTATGTGCTCTATTCGCCCTGTCGGACAGATTAATGACATTTCTACCACCATTGCGCGCATAGGCCTCGACCTAGGCCTAAGCATAGGTAGTCCTCCATGGATAAACAGAAGCTCGGAAGTCGTTATGTACCCAACGGTTGGCTGCCTTTAGGTCTACTTTGTCGCCAGTTTGCAGCTAGAGTACCAATACAATAACACAAATAAACTTTGCATGGCTATGGATTGGCGAAAAATAGATCTTGACCGAAAAAAAAAATGATGTATTTTAGCAAGTATATGTAAGTTTTAAATTTACTTTACTTACGTTTGCCTCTCTCCACCCATGAGTATAAATGAGTACCTGGTAGGATGGTATGGCATTCAATATATGGGTTGTGCGCATTCAAGCAGCAATGACCACGGATACTCCCCAGGGAGTAGAGAAAGTTGCACAATGTGCAGATCTGCCAATTCAGTATCCAGTGACCAATGAAATATGGTGCCAGCGCCTTGTATAATCGCCTGCAGATTGTGAAAGGCGCTATATAAATTCCAAAAAAATGTTCACATCATTCCGACGACGACGGGGGCTGAAATGAACCATGTAACATCGGGGTAACCCCCTACTTTTCCGAAAGATGCAGTGGGTTCTTTAAAGTGCACACAAGCCAGATGTATAATACACTGGACCTCCATTTTAACATTTTAAGTTCTCATCCGAGAAGACTTGGTTCTACCAAACGAACCATGGGCGAGGAGCAGATGGAACCAGCGCATGGGTGGCACCAGCGGAGGGAGGGGCAGGGGGTGCATGTAG
The DNA here is from genome assembly GCF_011630105.1 of Anneissia japonica. Classification (NCBI taxonomy): domain Eukaryota; kingdom Metazoa; phylum Echinodermata; class Crinoidea; order Comatulida; family Comatulidae; genus Anneissia; species Anneissia japonica. The sequence goes on along the minus strand of NW_022736333.1, from coordinate 326,363 downwards.
GCTAGCCTACTGTAGGCCCTGTAGTTAGTAGGTCTCATCATCTAGGCCTAGGCTTAATAGTAGTAGGCTAGCCTAATTTCTGTGGTGAGTGAGTGATTTGAGACCTGAACATTCAACAGCTGCGTTAGTGAATATTAAAATACCGACTTGCATCTCCCTGTTATACTGTAAACAGAGTCGATTTTACAGCACAGCAATTTTTTAGTACATAAGAAATCAACATATTACGTATGATCAATTCATGTATTTTGAGTCCTCTTTGGTATTTGTTTTTGTAATTGAACATTGTTTCACTTCAAGTTTCATAAACAAATTTTAGGGAAAGATATTTTTTTTCCCTAAATATGCTACTATTTAGTCTGAAATTATTAAAAAATAAAATTAATAATTTTAATTTTATAATTAATGGTTATGAATAATTAAAAAAAAAAATTTAAAATACCTAGTCAACAGCCAGAATAAAAACATTCATCTCCACATCAGCACAAATTATTCCTAATAAAACTAAATTAGAATTTATTGATCAAGAACTTTGGAAGAAAAAAACTAATATAAAATTTCACCCCAAGGGGGGCCTAGCCAATTCCCCTAGGTCTATGAGCCGCTTCAGTCACCTTCTCCACACTGCAGAGTCTAGCGTGATAAAATTAACTTACTTCGCGACTAAAAATCCATAAATAATTATATCCGCCTAGTGCCTGTTTAAAGTAGTGCTAAAACCGCACCTTATTATCTTCCAAAAATCCAGTTGGTGTAAAAAAAAAATTATGAAAAAATATGAATTATTACGATAATATAGTATTATGACCCATCATTTTGTTTCCTATGCTGTCACCGATCTCAGCGTGGCGATTGCTCGGGTCACCGGAAAACAGGAAGTTCAGGAGTTCAATGGTCATGTCGGAGTTTGTTTTCATTTTTTGTAAACAACCAAAATTGCACAATCAGAATTGAAATCCACATTGTTTTTTTCAGCCACAAAAAATTAATTTTACGTGGAAATATGTGGATGTAATTAATCAAAACGGGTATAGTATGTATGTTGAATGTATATTGTCTGAAAGTGTCAGAATAGTTACTTTTTGAAAATAGTGTCTTTTTAGATGATTTAAATCATCAGTGTTGATGGCAGCACCTTCCTGTTCAAGGGGATTATATTACAAAAACAACAATCATATTTCATATTTTTAATTACTCAAATTCAAAATCATTCAAATTAAATAGAAATTTGCAATAAGAAACATTTTTTAATAACATTTTTTGATATTTTCTCGAACATTTAGTGAAAATACATGGACACAATACTGCACATACTGTATGGTTTTTAAATAATTTTTGTTAATTATTTAATTAATAAATTACGATAATTTGCAAGTGCTTCAAGCGCTTCTGTAAGTGAAAGGGTTAATATCCATCTAAGCTACATAGATTTTGAAATTGCTTGGCCATAAGGCAAAAAATTGGTTAGATTATCACTCCCGCCCGCGTCAAAAATCAAAATATTGATGCGGGAGTAAAAATAGAATTTTTTTTTTATTGCTGCATTATTTATTTTAACGGCTTAAAAAACAATGCAATTTTGTGACTGGAAATACATTTTCTTTAAAAAACAATAAAATTAAACCAGTTTTTATACAATATTTACAATATTCTTGCCAAATAAAAACAGTCCCCTCCTCATCAATTAAATAAAAGCAATAAACCACCTGCCCTTATCACTTAAAAAAAAAAAAAAGAGTGATAATCTTAATAATTTTTTCTATGTGCCCTAATCAACTTCCAAATTTAATTGTCGCTATCAATATTTTGAAAGTTGTTACCAAAAAAGTAAAGTCAAGCCCTGAAAATATGTACAATTTGAGGATAGGGAGTTAATTAACAACTTGGTACAATTTGGTAAACTTTATTGGGCCTACATTTGCTTTGATTTGTAAGATTTTGAGTTGAAAAAAACCCTCTTGGCCAAGCCTTTACAGACTGCAGTAGGCCTATTTATGGTAGCCAGCCTCAAAAGGGGGGGGGGAGGGAGGTAGTGGTAGGAGATTGCTCGAAAAATATGGAAAAATCAGGAGCTCTAGCTTTAATATGCTTCTGAATCATGTTAAAAATTGGCTGGAAATTGTAAAATTGCAAAAATAAAGGGCTTTACAGTAGGTAATCTACCCATCATTCATAAAAAAAACAATAAACATGTTAATTTCAAATTGTGTCTAAATTTGAATGTTATTCTTTGTACACTATGTTGAATTAGACCAGTGCATAACACGTACAGTAGTACAGTCTTCTGGTATTTAATCTTAGCTTATCTTAAAAGAAGTAAATCTAGCTTACCTTGGTATTTTAGGTATTCCATGTGCCTTTGGAAGAGCGGAAGTACAAGGAGATGAACCAGGGTTTTGGAGAAACTGGCAGTCAGTCTAGTAATATCTGCCAAATGATTATGAACAAAACTGGTGAGTATATTGTGCAGACTAAAAGTATTATTAACATTTGTTCTGTAATAAATATACTTGTATTGTTCCTAATTCATGAATACTCAGCTTGGCAGGCAGAAAAAAACATTTATTTTTCCCAAAATCTGGAAGCTACATAAATGAAATTCAGATATGACTCCCAACTTCATGTGATCTCCCTATTTACTTAAACATTCTAAAAAGGCCTTCATATGACAAAAGAAAATTTGCTTCAAATTTTAAGCAGTTTTAGGTTACAGCCTTTCAGAATGTAGATGTCATGTCCCCATTTTTTCATAGGTATTCTTTTTTTGGTAAGTACAGTATTCGACCGAGCTAGTATACTACCAAAATATTTCTAAATTCTGCAATTTACGTACACTTTCTGGTCTTCTGATATCCAGTAAAAACATTTTACTGTAAGTCGAAGCTGGGAGGACTAGGTTCTCTTCCCAGCTGAATTTAGCCCAGTAATGCGTGTTAAAAATACAAGTATTAGCTGGATAATCTACAGTAATACAATGATTTGCTGCTGATATTCAAATTTTGGGCCTAATTTTTATACAGTCAGATGTTTAGAAATAATATGGTTTTAAAAATTTTACTTGCTCATAATAATAATAATATAATAATAATTCTGGATAATAATAATAATCTAGGATCTGGCTAAAATTTGTATGCACTAAACTTAAGAGAGAATATTTCAGCTGAAAATTGATCCCCTCATCGTATATGTTCATTTATAATACAAAAAAAACCTTATGCAGTATGTTCAGATTGCGCAGTGGTCATTTTCAAGCTTTTCTTCCTGGATACAGATTTTGGCACACATCTCAAGTTGATCCTTGGATTCATATTAGCCTATAACAGTTAAGATATTCTCTCATAAATTAAGTGCTTTCAAATCTTGCTCAGGTCCTCTACAAAGACAATTTATAATGTTTATCACTCAGTGTTATTCAGTCAAAAGGAACTAAAATTTGTTTATTGTTTTTTTGTTAATGGTGAAGGTGCTTCGATAGAAATGAGTTTGGCAAAGGATAGAAGTATGACAATTGTTGTTACTGGCAAATCAGATGCTGTAAGAAGGGCTCGCAGGGAACTCATTGCTAAACTACAGACCCAGGTACTTTCATTTATAGGCATACACATTCAAGTGAAATACATATCTATATTATAAAAATAATTAGGCTTATTTCAAAGGCTATAAGCATAAAGGACTCAAGGATCTCGAAAATTGCTGGTCTGGAAAACTGTAACAAAATAGATATCGAAGTGTCCATCACAAAGTGAATATAATTCCATATTTCAGCTTGAGGGAAAAATAATGAATTAACTGTTTTTATTCATTGGCTTTTTAGTTGTTTTGAGCACATGGCATTGTTTACGCATGGAGGTATAATAGTTTACTTAACATACTTTAGCATTTCCTTTTGTAGTTTCATATATGGAACACCAAACGTTCACAAATTATAAATGTTTGCTGCAAGGGTGGTGTTGTTTTTTGGTTAGATAGAAAATGTAAGCCGTACGTGATAAAACATATACTCCCTACCACCAATTTTGAGTCATTTTTTAGACCAAATCTTGATTTGCGCATGCGTCGGGAAAAAGTTTGCCGACATTTTGTTTTCATTGCATTTTAGGTTTCTATTTCAGCATGATTGTTAAATTAATTATTTTTTTATCCAACTTTACATTGTTTGTATTGATGCAACATAGGCAAGTTCACAATTGGCCATTCCGAAAGATCATCATCGTTATATCATTGGACGTAATGGTGCAAAGCTAAAAGAACTTGAGTTGGCAACGGCAACTAAGATCACTATTCCAAATTCAGACGAAAATGCTGACTACATCAAGATTATTGGAACCAAGGAAGGCATTGACAAAGCTTGCCATGAAATACAACTTATATCTGATGAGCAGGTGATTACTGGTTGTAAACATAGTAGACTCTTTCTCTTCTGATTTTAGGGCGAACTCCAACTTAAGGCTTTTGCCCTATTGCCCATTTTTTATCTGCGCTTATAAAATTATATACATACTTTTTTATTCTTATTTAAACTTACATTTTATTAATATTTTTTACTTAATCAAAAAATGTTGAAATTTAGAAATTAAAGGAGACATTCAGAAATCATTGTTTTCATTTTTATTATCAATATGCATTATTGCTCTAATTGATTCAGTATGTAATATCAAATTATTAATATGAGATTTAATAACGGTTTTAGACAATGGTACTTAATAAAATAATTCAAACTTGTTTTGTTTATTGAAGGCTAAGCTTGCATTTGAAATTCTCAATATACCTTGCCACTTCCACCCTTTTATTTGTGGAGCTGAGAACAAGAATCTAAAGTTGATTATGGAACAGACTGGAGCTAAGATTAATGTTCCACCGCCAACTATTCATAAAGATGAAATTGCTGTATCTGGTGAGAAAGATGGTGTGAGGAATGCTGTAATGAAAATCAAGTTAATCTATGAGGAAAAGGTATTAATTTTGTTTGTTGCTTTTAAGCATACAATTACAATACATAACTCCATAACAGTGTATTATGTTTTTGTTTTTTGTGACTGGAAAATGTTCTTAAAAGACTAACCTGTGATAATACATTCATATGAGTTTTGCATCACGGCCCTGCCCCTGTATACGTGGCTGCCTGTGTTGATCATTGTTTGCAGATCATTTGTTCATCTCAAGTTGTGTTTCTGGTCATAATCAATACATATTTTGTCTACAGAAACGCAAGACCACAACTGTATCTCTTGAAGTACGCAAGTCTCAGCATAAGTATGTAATTGGCCCTCGTGGTTCCACAATTCAGGAAATTCTAGCTTCTACTGGAGTGTCTGTAGAATTGCCACCATCAGAAGATCCATCAGAAACCATCACATTAAGAGGTGAACAGGACAAACTTGGACCTGCAATTACACAAGTCTATGCTAAGGTATGCATCTTTTTTACCAGGTAATATTTATCAAATGCTAATCCAAGACAACAGTTGGTAGCAGTAGTTACAACTATGCATGGGAAAGTTGCGGGACAAACTAAATTTGAAGGAGCAGGACAGTGCTAATAAATGGATGCCAAATGAAAATGAAGTTACTAATTGTCAAGTACCGTACTTGCGCGAATAAACGCCCTGTTTGAATAAGCGCTCCTCTTGAATAAGCACCCCTCAATTTTGAATGAACGCCCCAAATTCCTAAGAAAATTCAATCATATAGTACAGAACAGGACATCACCAACTTAATTTTCTGCATCAACTATTCGCATCTATCTTAGCATTGTTGGTCGGTCAGTCCCTCTATCCATCTGCTGTCGGTCTATCAGTCTCCGTTAGGTTTAACATGGTTTTCAATTTTGATGCATCTTTAGAATCCTGTTCTTGTATGTTGCTACTCTTTTTTGGATTGAAAACTATAATATTTAATATCTAAAAATTAAAATACTGTATGGCCATTTTCAGTCAACAAAAATAAACTGACCTCATCACTCTCGTATCTAAGCAATGATCCTGGTAATCTGAATTGGTAGATAGCCAACACGCTTACCACCAACACCAACTCCACCACTAGTTTCATCTGCTGTTGTGTAAATACCCCTAACATTCTTGTCATGAGCCATGCTCTGTCAATGATTACCTTTTGTTTACCAAAGCCATCGTTTATCTTCGATTAAAAAAAAAAGTTCTCAAAGAATTTCATCCGACTTCAACAATAGTAAATGGAGTTGTAGTTCTTTAAAGATAAGCCAATTGTAAAAAACGGAACTTACCAGCTACGTTTCGGCTAGCATCGGTAGCCTTGATCACGCGAATGACGCCTTGTTGTTACAGTGACGTCGTTCATGCTTCGGTGTGATCTTGCATGTAAGTTCTTACGTCAGCTTTTCTTCTTAAGTCAGCTTTTCGCTGCTTCCCCCTCTTGTTGCCAGCTCTACTGTTGGCCTTCGTAGTAAATCATCGTATATGTGGCTGAGTTCATGTCCTCCTTGATCCAGATTAATGTTGTTGCTTGTTTTGCGTATCCATAGTGATTCTTTGATTTTTCTAGCTATCGTGTGTGGTTCTTTATCTAATATCTTTGTGTTGCCCCAGTTTGGAATATGATTTTCAGCAATGACATGACCTGTAATCGCTGATTTGTGGGTGATAGTAGACCGAGTTCCTTGATGCTCTGGTTCTAATGCCTGGTGTAAAAAAAAAATGCGTCTTGAATTTTGCAATTTCCTATAAGCACCCATTTAATTTTCATCTATTTCCATAAGCGCCCCCTCAATTTCCACTCTGTTTGAATAAGCGCCCTGTTTGAATAAGCACCTCCCAAAAAAGAGCCAAAAATATTTTAATCGCCCTGGCGCTTATTCGCGTGAGTACGGTAGGTATCCCATTGAAGCCTTTTTGTGTTACCACAGTCTGGCAATGTTCGCAAACTTCAATAAAATGACACGAGTTTGATGTTAAAAAAATAATATCAATCGTGAATGTATGCCAATTAAAATTCTATATCTTGAAAGAACATAGTTTATTCTTTACTTGCATATATTTTTTAATGATATTGATAAAATATTGCAGAGAAAACACGATTTTAAGATGAGGTGTAAAAGCCAGTGAGCCGATAAAGATAGTGGAGTAATATCTTTAGTATGTTATTAGGCTATGTAGAGCTTTATTTTGATGTACAATTCACTTGGTATTAATGTGTTCTTCTGCCGCAAAAATAAATTTTAGTGATAAAAATTGTATTTTGAAACGTCCGTAATCAAAATCTACCGTATTTTGCATTAAACGAAAGCTAAATCATATTTACATTTGATAAAACAACGTTTATTAATTGAATTTGCATGGATTTCATGCTAACTAAGATTCTGTATGTCAATATTCGGGGGAACCCCCGAAGGGGACAGGAAAGGCTGAACCATTGTCTATTTAGTGAAGCACTCTCCTACAATGCATCTATAATCCACTGATCTTTACCATATAATCGCGATAAAATAATATTATACCTTATATTAGGTCCAATTCAAGATGTTTTTAGCCAGTTCCATGCTATTACCAGCCTCATGCACAGGGTGGATAGAGAGAAAGTTTTGGGTAGGGGTCATGCAATGTGTGAGGTGCTGAGCTGAGTTGGGTGGTGTTAAAAATGCTTGACCAAAGACACGGGAGTGTACATGGAATTTAAATAACAAATTAGCCTGGTTTAGAGTGCCCTGCTCTCCTCTTTTTATTAAAAAGTTTTACAATGCTTTCTGCTTAAAGCCCTCTGTGACATTCCTGGCCACCCTCTTTATTCTTTTCTCCACCTGCCCGTTCTTTGAAGTTTAGAGGATTGGTGAAGGATATACAGGTACTAAATTTCACTTCCGATTTTATTATAATCACTTCCACTGGTTTTTCGTGGAATCTTGTCTCTCTATGCTGGAATCAGTCTCTCTCTGCAATACTGAACTCATGATTGCTGGCGATTTCAACTTTCGTGTTGACAACAAAGATGACGGATTCTAGTGCATTTCTCGAGATTCTGAGCTCTGCACTGCACATAACCACATCCAAACAGAAGAAAGGTCTCACACACTTGACCTTCTCATTTCTTGCAGGACCAGTCATCTTATTTCCTCGACTAAAACACATTTTGACCTTCCTTCCTGAGAAGGTGGTTCAAGACTAAACTCGCTATACACAAGGATTTGTTTGACGTAGCCTGCAGATAGCATTACTTACAAAATACCATGAAAAAATCTTAGATTGTCTAATTAAGAGCAATTTGTTTAAACTTATGCACTTGTCAATTGTAATCTCCCCCCCCCCCCATACCCAGGACATAGCGGGGCATTAGCCGGGACTGAGCCAGGGATGTACACATAGTTGTGTTGCGGTAGTGCCGGATGTATCTAAAATTTACCCTTGGATATAACAGGCCTCGGAAGGGCTTAGAATTTTACACGTTTCGGTTGTATAGGCCTAGGGGCCTAGTGCTGTCAAACCAGGTCTGGTCCTACCTACAGTAGTCTAGGTATTAAGTCGGCAATTACTGTGTGTTTTAATAATTAAAAAATTGCCTACTGGTACTTTAGGCCTAACATAATGATTTTATTTTATATAGATCACAGTATAAATTACATAATAAAATTTGAACCTCCAACCTCACAACGTGGCGGCGCGTGTGAGTGTGTTGCATGAAAATTTTTGAACCGTGAATTTGACTTAGTTTGCGTCAGAAAGTACGCCAGTACATGAGCCTCGGCAAGGAAATTTGTTTCTCCTACATGTATTCATTTTTTTATTTAGGCCTAATTTCTGTTTTGATATTGAATAATTAAATTCTGTCAATCATATTCACACTGTTAAGATGGCTACTTTAAGTTGTGTACAAGTTTCATCCTTTATTATTATATACCTTTATCAGGTCAAAAAAACAATCAAGATGAATAATTGTTTTATCATAGGCCAACAGTGTTATAATTGAAGAGGTACATGCTCCATCCTGGCTTCATCGTTTTATCATTGGACGCAAAGGCAAGAACATCAAAGAAATTACACAGAACCTACCTAAGGTACACATAGAGTTTCAAGATGGTCGTGAGGCTATTATTGTGGAGGGACCACCAGAGGAAGTAGAGCAGGCTCGCAAAGCATTAGATGATATCTCCAAAGATCTTCAAAGCCGTTTTGATTTTGCTAATGTTGAAATCAATCAAAAATTTCACAAACACATCATTGGAAAGAATGGTGTTAACGGTAGGTAACAAATGTGACTTTCATCAAATTTTGTTCTGTATTTGCTTCTACTTGATCATTGTTCAAATATTTTAATTAATTTGTTTGCAATTTAGTAGTGAAATCGAATAGATTTTAATAGTTAAGACACTAAGCTACGGAAGCTTAAAGCAGGGTTCGTACGCGTCCTTAAATTCCTTGATTGATCTGGAAAAACAAATGAGCATTTTCCAGTACTGGAAAGTCCTGAAAATTTAAGATTGTCCTTGAATGTCCTGGAAAACATTTACCATTAATTGCAGTACTACAAGTTGCCTAGTAACAGTAAATTGAATGAGAAACGTTCCCACAAGTAGGTTCCCACAATACTCTTGAGAGAATCAGGTCAAGTCTTTGTACGCCGCCAATTCAGGAATGTTGTCAAAGACAGAAAGAATGTCATTGCTGAAAATGGCCGACAGGTTGGTTCAGACAAACTTGTGCGATTCAGTGAGTGGAGTTGTTCGTCAATGTTTTAGTAAAAGCGGTACTTTTTTAAAATCTTGTATATGTTGCATTTCACTTTAATTTAGACATTGATAATAATTATCGTTAACTTTCTTGACATCTGCTATGGTGTTATTTGCTTTCTGTCGTGTGTTTTAAACAGTACTGAAATACTAAACTTCCAATCAGTTGAACAAGTCTTTTTTGCACGTGCTCAGCCCGGTGAATTCGCTTTGGGTAATTCATCACTCTCCAGTCGTGCACACTTGTTCAGCACGAATGGCCATGTTTTGGCCCTATCCAGCGCAAGGCAGTTAATTAACAATTAAAGTAACCATGGGAACGTGTACTTCTGCAGTTATTTTCTTAGTGAATGGTCTTGAAATGGCATTTACTGTTAGAAGTTCCTGAATTTAGGGCAAGATATTTCGTTAATTATGTTTCTGAAGTTTACAAAATCATTGAAAAACAATGCTGGTCGGTAGCAGATCAGTGCCGGTAGGATGGTGCCATACGTTAACATTTTGCTGTAGAGTAGATTATAAAAGTTGTAGGCCTCCAACTAAGGTCTAATAATAATAGACCTAAATATTAATAATGTTAAGCCCAATAGTAACGAATAATAATAATAAATAATACAGTATAGTATAATGATGTGTTTAGAATAGAGAATAACCATTAAATTAATTAATAATATAGTACATTATTCGTTTATCCAACATTTATAAACACCTAAATATATATGAAATGAGATGCATTAACGTCTTCGCAACATACACCCATCAAGGCTTTATTGTTTTAATGTATGTACATGTCAACCTCGCCACAGCTGTTCGCTGAAGAACCACCCTACTGTATATCCTTACTCGTGGGAATTCCTTTGCTTACAATAAAATTTTACACGTGTGAGAAAAACCTAATTTCCCACGAGCGTGAGAAAAAGAGGCAGGTCCATCGCCTCCGAATTAGAGTTTGATAAAACTTAATATACACTCAACTAACATGCATTTAAAAGTAGTACAGCATGTCTTATAATCAGTCGTAAAATCGCCAATATTTTACTGTTAAGCTATATATTGTGTCCTTGAAAGTTGGAAAATTTGACCTTGAATGTCCTGGAATTATCCTGGAAATTTGCTTGTTTAAAAACGTCCGAACCCTGTTAAAGTGACCTTCCGAGTTTCCAAGATAATTATCTTGGAAACATGGAATAAACACTTATTAAGACGCCTTTCCAAGATAATTTATCTCGGAAAGATGCCTTTCCGAGATAATTGATCTTGGAAAGAAGTCTTTCCGAGATAATTGATCTTGGAAAGATGGAATTCAAAGATAAGTATCTTAGAAAGACAGAATTCCAAGATAACGTATCTTTGAAAGATGGAATTCCAAGATAACGTATCTTGGAAAGACGGAATTCCAAGATAACGTATCTTGGAAAGACAGAATTCCAAGATAATTGAACTTGGAAAGACAATTCGAAGATAAGTATCTTAGAAAGACGGAATTCCAAGATAACGTATCTTGGAAAGACAGAATTCCAAGATAACGTATCTTGGAAAGATGGAATTCCAAGAAAATTGATCTTGGAAAGACGGAATTCGAAGATAAAGTATCTTAGAAAAGACGGAATTCCAAGATAACTTATCTTGGAAAAACGGAATTCCAAAATAAATTATCTTGGAAAGACGTCTTTCCAAGATACGTTATCTTGGAAAGACGGAATTCTAAGATACATTTTGAGGATATTTCCCGCACGATTAAAATCGTAACGGTACTGGGTTAGGTCTTCAGGATTTCGTATTTCATACAGGTCATGTCGTTAGCCATAGTAGCCTAGGTCAATACTAACTCCGGTTATATAAAATTGATTATAAGATTGAAAAATAATAATCTTATTATTGTAGTAGTGATACTATGTACACATTTTAATTATTGTTATTTATTCGTTAGCATCATTATATTTACATTTAAATTTCCCATGTTAAAATAATCTTATCAAAATTGTATAATTAAATAATATAGTAATAGGCAAGCCGAGGTATAGCCTAGACTAGGCCTAAACAATTGACTATATGTGAGTGTATAAAATTATGAAAAATATGATTAAAACGCAAAATTGTGAAAGAATAAAGAAGAATAGGAAAGAGATTTGGAGCGGCTGAAATATTTTCCGAAAATATTCAATAGTAGTCAATATGCTATTATTGCATTACGTTTTTGTAAACAAATTTGGGCACTGATCGTCAGAGGTCTCGGTGCCACAGCTAATAACAACAATAAGTGATTAAATAACGAGATTAATTTTTATACATTAAAAATTAACGTAGGCCTATTTTTCATGCGTTTTAATAAGTAGATGTTGATGCGTACATACAGAACAATGCGTGAAAATATAGAACAACACACAATGAAATACAACATATTCACTCACAACTTTGAACTTGAACAAATTGAATATAGCCCTATTCATTGGTAAGTCACAGATAGCTCAACTTTCCTTACTACAGCTTTCAGGCTATCTTTGAATTTTGAATTTCCTCTCCTCGATATTATCTTAGAATTCCGTCTTTTCAAGATTAAAGTATCTTGGATTTCCGTCTTTACAAGATAAATTATCTTGGAATTCCGTCTTTCCAAGATAACATAACTTGGAATTCTGTCGTTCCAAGATAATTTATCTTGGAAAGAAGGAATTCCAAGATAAATTATCTCGAAATTCCGCCTTTCCAAGATAAAGTATCTTGGAAAGACGTCTTTCCAAGATAACTGTAGACCAACACTGGTAGCTACTACTAGGCCTAGCCTAGTACTACTCTTTCGAGGCTGTGTGTTTTCGAGGCTGTGTGTTTTCGAGGCTGTGTGTTTTCGAGGCTGTGTGAGATGTGTGAAGCAAAGTAAACTGGTCATCCTAGCCAAGATAGCTTAATGTTTTCAGAATAGGAATATGACGTTTATGATATATATAATACTGTATTTAACTTTTTAAATGTGATTGAATGATTGGAAAACAATACACAAAAGAACAAGAATGTTTACATCTATATTGAGGAAATGTCTGTTACAGCCTAGCTATAGATTTGCTTTTGAAAACAAAACTATCATCCAGAATTTCACGATTTTCATATCGCAAAAGTCACAAAAAGAATAATTAAGGGCATGCAAAATTAGTGGGCTTTACAATATGCTTCATGAATTCAATTTTAAATGAGATTATTTATAAAAAATAGAATACCAGAACATATTTTCACAAAATTGGACAGCCATTCTTGCTGTGGACTATCCTATAACTTCATGAAATATCCTGGAGGGAACATTGTAATTTAAAGGCATTGTAAACACTTAATATCGCTATTATGACTACAACAAGACAGTCATGTTGACAGTATTACTACTGAGTTACAGAAGGAAAGTCAATTGAAAACAGAACTATTTGGCATTTGAATTAATGTCGACAATTTCATTTAATTTGATTTATTAAAATCTTCACCTTGAACAAGAATTTTTTCCTATAAAAAAGACGCCACAACATCTTTAACTTATTACTGGTTTGTATTTCCAAACTAAATAAATCTACATATTCTTGAGGATGACCCACTATCTTCAATGCATTTCTATTATGGTATGAGACATCAACATAAAAATAATAGCCTACAGGTAGAGGTCACGTGATTAAAATATGACATGTTATACATTATGGCCCTGTCACACCTTGACGATTTAGCCAGCGTATGCCGTCGTATGAAAAAATTGGCGATTATGCTACGTCAAATGAGTTATTGGTAAGTTTTGTATAAGTTGAGCACACTGAAGCTCACTGGTATATGTCCTATTACGGCAAGTACGTCAAAAAGTTTCTACAAATGCCAGCGTATAGCTCGTACATTTCATATACGCGGGCCATAAGTTGTAGATAAGTTAAGCGATTGTTGAAACACGTTACTTGCAAGTTGCTCAAAAGTCGAAATACGTAGAGATAATTTCTAGCTTATTAAAAACATTTCTAACCTATGAGTAACGTGCTTCGAACTTATATGTAACTTTTATTGACGTATATATACATATTTGACATGTTCCAGACGACCACAAACTTACTGAACGTGTTTCTAACTTACAGTTATCGTATAATGGCGTATTGGCAGCGTTTAGGGGAATGTGTATATTAAAATATGATGATGTCGATACAGTGATTTTTATACTGTGATGTCTAGTGCAGTTATGTTTTAAATCGATGAGCAGCAGCCTTTTTATATGCTACGTTATGTGATCGTGTTCATGATGTAGACTATCGTTTGGCGGAAGTTGTGAACGCCGGCAACACGCTAAGCATTCGTTGGTATACGTTTTGCATAAGTTACCTAAACGTTCTATATACAGTACTGATCACTGAACGTTTGACATAGACACGCGTGGGCCACTCATTATTTAAACAAAAAGTGCTGAAACATAAAAAATAATTATTGCTCAATAAAATAAATTTATTCATTATCAAAAAATGCAAATTGCTTCATGGGCATATTTTGAATCATAATCCCAGATGTCATAAGCACTGTAGAATGTTTCTGTAGAGAACAAAAATAACAAAACAATTAAGTACATTATGGTATTTAAGGAAATTTTATTTGAGACATATTTTACCACGTCTGAAACAACAAAAAAACCTGATTATTCATTCATATTACTTAAATAATGATGAGACGGTCGTTTTAATTGACTTTACGAATGATTAATTATATTATTCCTTAATAATATACAAATTACTTCTATTTCGACATACTGTCCTATTTAATATCCCAAACCAAATCTGGTAGTACAGTACCACAACTCAAAATACTAGAAAATTACAAAAAGCGTTCAATTATGATTAATTATAATGATAAGATGGTCGTTATAATTTTGAACCTTACGGAATGTTATTTACAAAAATTATATTTAAAATATTGTTACAATTACCTTTATTTGTAGACGTATTTAAAAAAATCTGGTACCCTACCACGCATGAAACATGAAAATAATAATGAGACGGTCGTTTTATTTAGATACAAATATTATTTATATGAATAATAAATAATATTTAGAATATCGGCGGAGAGTGACGTATTTGAAATATTCTAAACATGAATGTGTTGCCTGCTACGTCTGAAACACAAACAGTTACATAAATAATAATAAAACGATAGTATTATTTGGAAATATTACAAACTTAAGATGAGTTTAGATGATTTTCAAATGAAAATTAACTATGTATTCAATTACTGTACTGCACTTCTATTCAGAACTCTATTAGTCAACCACGCCTGAAACACCTCCGTACTAATAACAATAGAGACAAAAGAGTATATTCAGATTACGTGACAGTGCTCAAGGAAAAGTTGTAGCAGAACTCTAGTAAAAGATTGTGAATAACAACTTTACAAGCCCATGTGACCGTTTGGACCGCAAGTTCCGATTTTTACCAGGAAGTGTATGCTGAGTAAAATCATTCAAGTGTTAATTGAAGAACTCGTGGAATAATGCCACTCTCTTTTCACTCCTGAAAAAATACGCCCAATACACGCGAGTAATGTCGAACGTTCGATAATCAGTACTGTAAGTTACTAATACGTTGTGTATACTTCGAATACGTTATGAATTCGTTATGTATGCGCCAAAAATGGACAAAAAAAATATATATAGACAATTTTCTTTATTAATTGTGCCTTCCATTTTGTCAAAATGAATGTTTTTTCCCCTCACCCTCCTCAGTTTTTCCTTTAAATCTTGGTGAAATTCTATGGTTTATCATAAATTGACCTCCGCTAGAGGGTGGCAGACTGGTCTAGAACTCTGACACAAGTATGCTTAATATCAAGGGTCAACTTATGTGCCATTACCGTTTGAGCGCGCGTCATGACATGCGCGTACGGGGGCGTTTATTTTTAAATTCTCAAGATCACTTTTTGATCAAATTGAGCAAGTTTCAGGCCATTTTGGGCATTTAAAAATTTTCTTGCTGAGGAAAACTATTGGATCCTGCGTATCACATAAAATCCGTTGACGAATTTCAATCTAGTTGTTTTTAAATGTTATTAATTATAATATTATATTTTATTTTGTTTTATTGTATTCACTTTTTAAAAATATATTTTATTATTTTTATTATTCTTTATTATCTTGAGTTGCACATGCTCAATTGTTGAATTAAAAAAGTTTGATTTTTCTCATTTCTATTAACATACCCTCTTCGCAGACGCTGTTTGGTAGTTGTTCATGCTCTGTGATTTCATGAGATGTTTGTTGGTAACTGCACATGCTCGACAATATCACTCACTTAGTGCACATGATCACTGTATGTCCAAAATTCCCCAGCGTGTGTATACTCGCGTATAAGACAACATCTGAGTTTGAGAAGATTTTTGGACAGTTTTTGTATGTCGGTTGTATAAGACAACCTTACTTTCTTCCCCTACTTTTTTCTGCTTCTTATGGTCTTAATTTTGCATATAGCTGGCTAAAAATGGAGCCAAATGTGGCTAATCTTTCTAGTAATACCATTTTTAATTTTTATGGGACTTAAATGTTCATCAAAATCTTATTTCCCTGTATTTAAAATTCTGTTCATTCATAGGCCTACTAACATTTTAGTAGCTTTATTGCAGTCGTAAATTTGCATGTTATAGACAATCAGCACAAAAGAGGAATATGAATTTAAAATTCTAAAATTTGTATGATGTGTATAAGACAACCCCCTGGTATTTCAACGTAATTTGCTATTTGAAGCCTTGTCTTATACACGAGTATATACGGTACATAGATTTGTCGGAGACGACGTTTTGGTAACTGCGTATGCGCATTGTTTAGTTTGGAATTCTCATTCCTTAGCTACAGTTTCTTAATGTTTCCTTTTGTTTGTAGCAACCTAAAGATGTGGCGTAAAAATGGGGAAGATTTTGTAGCATGGAATATACTTTTGCATTGACAAAATGTCACTGACACCACAAAAAGACACAAGCTTAAATAAAATTATTAGTTCAATCTTTACACACTTTTTTTATACGTTTTTGTACGCATTCAGTTTGTGTTGACTGAACACAAGTAAGAGATGTGGCATATTCAGTCACAGGTTAGTGGGATTTAATTTAATTCTGTTTAAATACCAATGTCCAATGATGAGGGCATCAATTGCATTTTGCAAGATAGTTGGTTAACCAATATATGGTTGTTTCCCAGTCCCTCATCATCCTGTAAAGAATCATTTATTAATGCAAAAAAAAAATTTAACAGCAAGGAAGGTTACTTGCAGGACGGACGAAAAAACCCACTCTGAGTATTTACCACAATACTTAACCCTCTGAAGACCCTTAGATAAAGCAGCATTTGTCAGTTTAGTCTGTATACAAATGAGTTTTTGGTTTTTTTCACGAAGAGAAACAAACTTCACTGTACAACCTATGATGTGTTTATTTTTATCGTTTTTCACAGACAGACACACAAACTTTTCATGCTTCTGGCAGTATAACTTGGAATAGGCTTCACATGCATCAAGTGTGGAATTATTATTAAAAACATCATGGTTTGAGCAGGATAAGCACAGTTTGTAGGCCTATAATCGCCCTTGATAACAGCTGTACAACATAGGCTAAATTACAGTGTATGCCTGACAATAGAGTGTGTACAGTGTGTAAAGTGAGATTTTTGTTTTCACAAAGATACACGGACATCGCTGAATAACGTATCCTGGGTTTATTTTTGTCATTGTCAAAGACACAGACTTTTCACACTAATTAACATTTATATTTTTAATGCTTTATTTTTAGAAATAAAAAAATATTAAAATTTTGATAGTTAAATTTAAGGTTTTTTTGAAGTAGTCCACTTCAGACGCATTTTTTTCCAAAATGTTTTGGTAAAAATTGAAGCCTCTCTTTGTGGTGTCGGTGACAAAATGTTTTATCGCACACAGTGATCTTATGCTAGTTTTAATGTAATGCCTAAAAGAAGAGTCACTTTGTATGCAGACTGACAAATGTCAAATAAAAACATTGTATTTTGTTTCAGTTAATCGCATTAAAAGTGCTACAGGTGTGTCTATATTGATTCCTTCTGATGATAAACCCAGCAACACAATTCGTATTGAAGGAAGTCCTGAAGGTGTTCAACATGCCAAGAAAGAGTTGCTGGATATGGCTCTCAGAATGGTTTGTACAAGAATTTAACCTTCAACATTCAAGGATAAATGATTTCTTACATGCCATAAAGGGCAGTGATATCCACTTTGTTGTTTTGATATGTAACTTGTATGGTTTTGACATTTTTTGATGTAATTTGAAATGTTCTCACATTTTGTATGTTTGTATGTATAGTGTCATTTGTTGCTGTAGTTGTCTAAAAAGATTGTTACTTTATATTGCATTTTTGTAATTTTAATTAAACTCTAATTCAATTAAAACATCAAATAGCTCTAATAAATAAAATCAGTTAGGTATTTTAAATTAATATTTTAAAGTTGGCAATTAAAATTGATAAGTTAACTCAATAATTCAAATCTTCTGTAAACTATTGGCTTTAAAACATTTGAATTTCATTTATTTCTACATTTAGTCTGGTATTTTTGGTTGTAAATAATATACAATTTATGAAATTTTAAGGTCATACATATTATTGTGTTCATATTTATTTTATCAGGAAAATGAGAAGAGCAAAGACATTCTGATTGATCATCGTTATCACCGTGCTATTATTGGCTCAAAGGGTGAAAACATCAAGAGTGTTCGTGATCTCTTCAAAGATGTTCAAATCACATTTCCTAATCCAAATGAAAAAAGTGATATTGTGTCTTTGAGAGGACCAAAGCAAGATGTCGAGAAATGTTACAAGTATCTGCAGCAGATGGTAGCTGACCATGTATGTTTACCTTAAAAGTTCTTAACAAGTTCATTACAGAATTTCTCTTTATTATTATTATTTTTATTTATTGTTATTGTTATTATTATTATTATTATTGGCAGTAGGTTATGTTTTTGCCCTGTTTACAGTAACATCTCCCAATTACGAACCTCCCATTTATGAACTCTCGATTTTACGAACCGAGTTTACAGTGATGACGTCATTACGAACAATGGCTTTTAACTACAAAAACACTTTGAAATATACTTATAAGTCTTAAGAAATCATTAAAATTGTTACATCAGCCAAGAGAGAAAACATTCAAACCAATAAAGTGATGTAAAACTAAGTTTAAAGCAAGAAATATCAGCTGAAATATATTTATTTGATCTGTGCTTGTTCAGGCATATTGTACAGTAAATCTCACTTTTTGATCTTTAAGGGCGCTATTCGTATGGATACGCGATCTTTATGAAAAGAATAATAACAGTCGTTTTGGGCATTTATGGTCATGTTTCCATTCGGAAATCACTTCAAACGAATACTTCATAATAGACAGGCAGATTTAGAGCATTGAGTCAAGCAAATTGCAACAGTTTGTTTTATTGCTAATTCTGGTTCTTAAGGTTGTGCTAAACATAGAGATATAATAGGAATACTAGAGCGCTAACTGCAATGTATTCGATGTTCGAAATATGCAGAGCTGTGTGTGTGTACCATCCAAGATGGCTGCCATAGATTCAGCCAATCAAATTTCGCCTAAGCACTATCATTTTCTATGGCGCCCTCAATTTAACCAGAAAGTTCAGTACAGCTAGTTACCTGTATGTTTGAAACTCGAGCGTTGCGGTGTATGGTGTAAAGTACACGATTTTAATTTTTGTATTATTTTTGAATAAGATGCTCTACTTGGCCTCTTTTTGGCTACGATAGTTTAATAATTTATTATTATCAATACTAATTATCATTATTGAAATAATACTCAGAGGGCTTATTTATGGTAATATTATGGCCTGAAGGTGGCGCTTTCCTACGGCAGCCATCTTGGATGGTACACATACACAACTCTGCATTGCTTCGCCATCTTGTCAGCACTCTAGTTGTTTAATAGCTCTATATGCTAATATAGAGCTCGATATGCTAATCATGTTGAATAACCCTGAAAACATGGCTGTGGAGACTTTATTTGCCATAAATGAATGCTCAAGGCACAAAAGGCTGCCTTAAATCAATTTTCTCGTAATAATAAAAGCTAATTTGCGTATTTAACATAAAAAGTTATTACAGTAAATCAGTTATGCCCTAATGGCAGCAACTAATTTTCATATGCATATGATAATTCACAAATATGCTAATAATATTCCCTAATCCTTAAAACATATTTATAAACACTTTCCTTGTCATGATCGAATGTTTAGATGCAGAAATATTGCAAATACTCTATTTTCCTTTAATGGTGGAAGCTAATTTGAATATTTATGCAAATTAGGTGACTTCTGGGTTGAAACTCGCTTCCCATTTTGGATATGTCATTTAGCACAGGATTATGAACCAGAATCAGCAATAAAACAAACTGTTGCAATTTTTTTGATCTAAATCTGCCCGTCTACAATGAGCATCGGTAATTTTGGCTTCTCTAAAGTATTATTTTGTTACAGAAAACAGAAAAATCCAAGTCATATTTTGTTCCAAAATGTTCTTAGGCCTACCTGGCCCTGTACTGTAGCATAATCGGCCTAGGCCTATCCTCACCACACTCAGATGCTGAAAATTTGAATTCTCTGATTTACAAATGTTCTCATTTACGAACCCTGTTGGGACGGAGGGTACGTAATTGGAAGATGTTACTATATTTATTTGTCTGTCGGCATGTTTATTGTGAACAGCCTACAACCCATAGTTTTTATCAGAAATTCATCGAACTTGGCCACAATGTTCCTTTACCTAAGATCTAGAGCTGATTAATTTTTTAAAGGTCAGGGTCAAAGGTCAAGATCACAATCAACGAGAAACTTCTTTTTTAAATTTATTTGTCTACAGCACATAGTTTTAATCACACATTTTAAACTTGGTCACAATGTTTTATGACCAAAGATCTCTAAGTATTTTAATGTTGAAGCGTAATGGTTAAAGATCAAGGTCACAATCAACAAAAAACAATTTTTTGAAAGTTTTTATCAGAAATTTGTCAAACTTTGCCACAATGTTCCTAATACCGAAGATCTGGAAGTGAATAAATTTGGAAGGCTCAGGGTCAGAGAATGGTCCTATAGCTTGCCAGTAAGTGTAAACAAACATATGACCATTAATTTCAAAGTGATATATGTGAAAAAAGTTTAGTGTAGTGGTTAGAAGAGAGTTTTTTCTACACTACCATCCCCAGGTTCAAATCCCAAGGAGTCTTCTTTATTATTATTTTTCTTTATCGGGACAATATGCGGGGGAAATTTATACTGAGGAGAATTATGGTGTGGGTAGAGGTATGCATTCTCCAAGTGCCCCCTAGTTACAATTATTATTATTGGTGTTGTTATTATTATATCAATTATTGTGAATATATACTTCTGGCATTTTAAATTTATAAATATAGCCTATATTGATTGTTTATGTACTTTTCGAATTTTGCACAGAAGAAATAAATTACAATAAAATAAAAAAATAATAGTTGTTTTTTTTTTATCAAGATATATAAAAACCCATAATTTTTATTAATACAGGCAGCAAAAAACTTCCGCCTTGATGTTCCTGTTTACAAAAAATTTCACAAGAACATTATTGGAAAAGGAGGAAACACCATTAACAAGGTAAAATAAATAATGTTTGATTATGATAGAATAAGAAATAACAAAGTTTCATTTCAACGGAAAACACATACAAAAAGCATTGCCACTGAAGACAATAAAATACTATTTATTCTTAGCAACCTTAAAACATTTAGACTTGACAAGCAGGAACTTTGTGCGATCTATCACAGTTATATCGGACCATTATTGGAATACACTGATGGCATGTGGCATCCTTTAATCTGGAGCTCAATAGTAGTGATGATAATGATAATAATAGTAATGATAAAAACAAACGCATTGCCATAATTGGTACAAGTGATGTTGAAATTACAAAAAAAAATAATAAATAAAAATTCAATTAAAATAAGTCTAAAGTAAAATATCTGAAAAACAAAAAATGAATTCATACACAAAATTTGGAAAAATCTTAACATCAAGGAGACTCAAACTATGACTGCTAGTTATTCAAAATATGTGGAATGACATATTTTGATATGCATGCTTTTGATATGATCTTTGCTTTGACAGTGTTTGAAGAAGATTTAAGCACGGAAGCTACCAAAGTGCCGGTTAGAAAAACTCTGCAAAAACATAAGAAAAATAAATTAGACCAAAAACAATGGCTATTTCTCCTATGGAGACTCATAACCATTGCGCACTATAATATGAGCCAACCTTGTGTAGGTCAGTGCATTTCTAGTTCATAGTAATTCAGTGATCGAGAGTGAAAATTGCTGTAATTTTGCATTTCACCTAGCTGCAGCTGGTTAAAAACTTTAGAAAATGCAAATTGCATTCATATAGTTTAATTAGCAGTCTATTAATATTCTTTCAATGGTCGTCATATCCACACCCTATTCAACAAAATTTAACCAATTCTTTATTGAAACTTGAAAAACGATTCTTGAAAGTTTTATTTGGATCCATTGATAAGTTTTTTGAGATATTTATGTATGGGATGTTAGCACTTTAAGTGAACCAAATCTGGATCGTCACCAAAATTTAAAATTGTAACTTGGTTAAGCTCTCCAGAAAATTACATTCAAATCAGTTGATCAGTTTTTGGTATATCTGGTCTTGGAAATTTCCATTTGAAGGGTCCTTATATCCACATCCTGCTCCGAATTGTCACCAAAATTTAATCATATTTTTATTGGACAAACTATTATGGAAAGTTTCATTTAAATCAATTTTTAGGGTTTTTTTTGTGATATTTAGATCTGGGGGTATTAAACTTTAAATGACCTGGATTTTCATCAAAATTTACTGTCTTCTATGTATGAACTTGGTTAAAATGTCTTGACAGTTTCATTCAAATCTGTTGATTCGTTTTAAAAATATCTAGTGTGAAGTTTTTTTAGATCTGGGGGTATTAAACTTTAAATGACCTGGATTTTCATCAAAATTTACTATCTTCTATGTATGAACTTGGTTAAAATGTCTTGACAGTTTTATTCAAATTAGTTGATTCGTTTTAAAAATATCTAGTGTGAAGTTTTTCCCATTATTCCTCTTTAAATGATCCAAGCATGGAAAGACACCGAAGTGCCGGGCAGAAAATCCCTGTGCAAAGGTGTAGGGAAAAAAATTAAAACAAAAACATTGGCTTTTCCTGCTACTGCTAGGAAAAGCCAATATTAATAACGGCCATACAGGAAAGGGCATTCCATATCATCCTTGAGAACATGCCGTAGGCCTTTATGATCTTTGATTTGACTATAACATCATCATTTGAAGAAAAAAAATCGAAGAAAAATAAAGTGCTGAGTATATAAATTATTTTTTATTCATTTATGTCAAATGTCAAATCCATTATTATTTAAAAAAAATAACCATTACAATTGCATCAGTTATGCAAGATATATGCTAGGATAATAATTGTTTTCATTCAACAGAGTTCATAACCACCAAACTCTCTAAAGCTCTGTTGACACTGCCAAGGTTCAGTTACAGATACATGTATGCCCATATTATATTATCATCCCAATACAAGGACAAAACATATTCATAGTGAGGACAAAAAAAGCACACTTGTCTTATATGCTGCCGGTAACTAACTACTATGTAAAGTGTAATTATTTTCTTCCAATTTTAAAAAGATCAAAGAGGTTACTGGAACAAGAATTGAAATTCCAACAGAAAACAGTGATAGTGATGTTATTGTAGTGATTGGCACAAAGCAGAATGCTGAAAAAGCAAGAGATATGATCCTTGTCATTCAAAAAGAGTTGGTAAGTTTATTTTGATGGTAGTATTTAATACACTTTTGTGAATCAGAATGATTATACAAAGACTTGGTACTCTTAATGCTTATTTAACTACTAAAGTAAGTAAAGTTTTTAAAAAAAAAACTTTTAATAAGATTTTTATTGTTTTTGTTATAACTCAAAAAAAAGAATTCCTTCTAGTAGATAGAACATTTTTGTCTAAGAAGATGTGAATGTCACAATACAGCAACATCACTTGTGAATTGAGGAGTATACTGACAATCCACAAAGTTTTTTCCCCGATGTGTCAATTGCATGCTTTAACATGTACACAGGATGAACGGTTTAAATGAGGGCACCTCATAAATAATCAGGCAGACAAATCTTTCATTTCAGTTCACACAGAATGGTTACCATAAATTTTAACCATTCAAATTCACTCAATTTAATAGGTGAATATTGTGGAGGAGGATGTTACTATTCCTGCTAAGTACCATCAGTCATTGATTGGTGCAAAAGGAAGACTCGTTCGTCAAATAATGGAAGAATGTGGAGGGGTTTATATTCATTTTCCGAATGAAGGCTCATTAAGTGACACAGTTTCAGTCAGAGGACCTAAAGATGAAGTTTCTAAAGCCAAGGCACATCTCCTTGAACTTGCTAGTGACATGGTAGGTAGCTGTAGTTCTTCAGACTTGTACATTTGTAACTAATACAATATTACTATTACTGCTGCCACAACTGCAGCAGAAGCAATAATAATGGAAAAGATTTCTAGAACACTTTTTTACATATTGTCAATATTTTAAAGCTTTTGTAAAAAACATGTTATATCGTCATTGCGGACTTATAAAATCCGCATACGCTATAAAACTAAAAGAAAATGCATACTTTTGGAGTCCGTACTGAGCCCAAAAAATCTGCAATGAAAATATAATGTGTTAAAATTGTAAATGCAAAAAAATAAAACATTTAGCATGAAATTTGTCGCTTCAAAAACTGTAATTGCATATTCATTCATTTATCATTTTATTTCAGAATTTCATATCCGTAGTATAAAGCAATACAAAATAATAGATATAGATTGACAAAACTGTACAAAGAAAAATTATGTTATACTCAGGCTTAATCTTAAGTTATTGAAAGAGTGCAGTTAATACAGAACAAGGTTCCACTGCTGATACATTCTTGACGAATTACGTATGTACCTCATCCATAGCTAAAATCAGTGACTTTTCTTAAAGTTAAAAATAGACCTGAAATACACATCAAACAATTGGACTCATTCATTCATTAACTGTAACCGTAAGGCGTTATTATAGCAGACCTTCAACGATCTTATAGTGCCCTAAATCTGCACCACAAAGTGGAACAGTACAATGCAAGAACATTTTAAAAGATAACATTTCATGGAATATTTTTCAAACTACCTACTAATTGAATTAGCCTTTATGCAAACCATAAAACTTCTAATAATAACAGTGGTTTACTATTCATTGAAGTGCTCTATCTTCCCAAGGTCCCCGGGTCCGCTGTGCGTTGCATGTGTATTAGTTATATGCAAATGCACTGACACAGAGGTCGTAGTGCCTCAAAGGCTGGGTGTCATGAACCATGTGAGAGTCGTCACTACATTACCCCTTATTTGAAAGAGGAGCCATTACCCCGTGGAAAAGAACCAACTCAACCCATGGATTTGAGGGATGAATTATGCCTCACCGAGTAAGAAACAGGACACAGAAGACTTCCCAAGAATAAACGAAAGACTTCCCGAAAATCATAAGTTATCTTTGAAAGCTTGCGGGTACCGATCCATAAAGTCAGCCATCATTTGGGAAACTTATTGGAGTTGTTCCATCCGTATTACCTGCTGGGGTTCGCCTAAAGGTGCAAACTCAACTTCTGCATAACCAGGTAATATTTTAGACATTACGCGCTGGTTCTTGTTGGTCTATGCAACCGGCGCATTTGTACAAATCGATGTTCAAAGCATCCAACTGCGAGACATTTACGCAGGAACCATGGTACCAGGCATTACAGTAGTCACACTGGATCATGAAATAACCGGCCCAAGGCTGGTGACAGTAACAACACAGTGTGTCTGGTGAGTGATCTTCTTCTTTATCTGTGAATGAAGAACTTGGTGAAGAAAAGTTAGTTAACCATTTTGGAAGCTGCATGTCTCGACAGGGGTTCAACTTGTCATAGTTGAGGGTCATTACCTTATTTCTTATTTTCATTCTAAACAAATATAGCGTGATTACCTCAATGATAACCCCTGGACCCTTCTAAGGAGGGCACAACTTCTTACATTTACCCTTCGGAGAACTGTGGTCAGGCACGTATACCTTATCCCCTATCCCAGAATACGGGGATCGTAATTTTGTCTACCCTGTCTTGCTACCTCATGAGCATATCGAATGGAGATTATCAGCTCTGAAATATAGGTCTCTATTTCCGCGGCTTTCTCCAGTCTCCCATCGCCAAAAAGTAGATCAGCAGGAAGGCTAACCTCGCAACCCAGCATCAGCATGTTTGGTGTGAAACCTGTGGAACAATTAATGGTAGAACATAAAGCTCCAACGAAGAACTTTACAGCATCATGCTGCATTGGTCCATGGCACCCGACTTTTGGAAAAAACCCGGGTTATAAATCCTGCTGGTTTGTTGAATAGCGATGGGTTCTTAAATTATTTATTGCCAGTGAAGCCCATGAGATGAAGTGAGTGATTGTAATGGGTTTCTTGTTTACATTCCGACGGCTATATGTTTGCTGGCCAGGATTTCCTTGTTAACTCCCAATAGACGTTCTTAAAACCAATTAAAGTTAAGTTTATGGAGCTGCTGACAGCTTCCTCTGGACCATTGACAGCTCACTCTCAACCATCAGACAGCTCACTATGGACCGTTTCTGCTAACGGGAACTTTTGCCTCATGATCCATTAACATTCTGTTGAAGCGTTCACTTCCCCTCAGTGGCGGCGCCAGTGGGAGACAACTGGACAGAGCTCGTCGGGCAGTCAGACCATAAAACATAAAAATAGGCCCACACCAAGCCAACACATGTCTGTCACAGTCTGAGTGCCATTTCCGACCATCTAGAGGTTGCTTTTCTTTTTAAAAAATCTCATTTGGAAGGGGGACCCCCCTTAAGCCCCTTATCAAGTCCCCCTGTTGGACAACTTAGCGCCCCCCCTCCCCATTAAATATATCCTAGAGCCGCCACAGCTTGCTTGTTGGGGGATGGTCGGTAGCTAGTGGTATGAGTCTTGTGGATCTGTAAAACTTTACGAAGAAATATGAACAGTTCACTTTCTAAAATTTCTCCCCTGATTAGAGTGCAACTGAAAAGGGACCCCGAACCAAGAGAAGAAATCCCTTACCTCTGGTCAGGAGACTTGGGATCTCTGCAATCAGAAATCGACCTCTACCAGAAGGCGACAAACTGGTTTAGAACACTGACACAAGTATACTTCATATCAAGGGTCAACTTCATGTGCAATTACCAACTGCGCGCGTGTCATGACGTGCGTGTGCGTTTATTTTTAAAATCTCAGATCACTTTTTAACCAATTTAAAACACGTTTCAGGCCAATTTGGGCATTTCAAAATTTTCTTTCTGAGGAAAACCATTGGATCCTGCGTATCCCTAAAATTTGTTGATGACGAATTTTAATAAAGTTACTTATAGTGATTATTATAGCAGAAATAGAAGAAAAGATTGAACTACAGTAGAACCCCTATTCAGGGGACACTAAACAAAAACATGAAATTGTCCCCTTAATAGGGGTATTTGGCATGTTTTCATACAACAATAACATACATTCTGTATAATTTTATTTTTATTGACATAAGGAATCAGCTAAGTAGAATTAGAACTAATTAATAGCAACAATTTGCAATGCATATACAATTATTTTTATAATAGCGGGAACGGTATGGTTTCCCAACCTCGAGGTCAGAGTTGCAGTCCCTCGCAGTACTGTACATTTTGCTTGTGTCCTTGAGCAAGGCACTTTATCTGCATTGCTTCTCCTGTAATCACCTCACTTGTTGGACTCGTAGGTAGACCATACGGGCTTGTATGTATGGTACATGTTATTCCCTCCGAATTTCATCAAACCATCACTGCATGGGTTCTTGCCACCAGGAGTATAAATTTGTACCTGGTGGGTTTGCCTACCCCTGCAATGTTTACCAGTAGCAACACTCAAAACATGAGGACCCAATGACCAGGGGAAAAGGAGCGACTCCTTTCTACAAAGAAATGGCGCTGTATAAATGATAAAAATAATAAAATAATAATAATAAAATGTTCTCAATATTATTGCATGATGCAGTGTTAATGACCATGGAAATATTCCTTTTTTTATTTAAAATATTGCGCTTTCTATTGAATGAATGCAGCATGAATAGAGTAACAACTTTAAATTAATGGTGCATGTTATGGTATCTATTATAATCCTATATAGAATGTATATGAAAAACAAGGGAAAATAAATCCCCAGAGTCAAAATTGACAAGCTTGGCTTCTATGAGGTCACACAGTATTTAGTAGCCTATACCAATGTTTATTCTAAGGATTCAGTGGAGAAAATTCTGGTTTATTGCTCAAATGGTATTAAAATATGAATTTGAATGAATTTTTCTTACTTTGAGACTGCTGTAGTTGTGATACAGTGATAAAAAAAAATAAATTAAGTGTCCCCTTAATAGGGGTTATTTGACAATTTGGCACACTCAGAAAGTGTCCCCATCCCCTTAATAGGGGCTGTCTCTTATACACATCTAGATGTGTATAAGAGACAGACTGTACATTTTGCTTGTGTCCTTGAGCAAG
>NW_022736333.1:289366-297975 GCF_011630105.1 Anneissia japonica | reverse complement strand
GTGTATATATATACGTATATATATATACATATATGTATATATATACATATATATATATATATATAAATATATATATATATACGTATATATACTTCTAAAAGTCGTGTATCATGCATAGGAACGTTGACGCCTGCAAGGCTCTGGTTCTTACTTTGAGACTGCTGTAGTTGTGATACAGTGATAAAAAAAAATAAATTAAGTGTCCCCTTAATAGGGGTTATTTGACAATTTGGCACACTCAGAAAGTGTCCCCATCCCCTTAATAGGGGTGTTACCTTAGTAGATGTCAGCCGTAGTGTTAAAAGATATATTGACCCTTGTTTCACAGAAAAGTGTCCCCTTAATAGGGGTGTCCCCTGAATAGGGGTGTCTCCCAAAGGAGGGGTTCTACTGAAAAAATACAACAGACTTGATTTTATTGAGAAAAATATACATTATCACTTTGTAAAATGTTTGCAATCAGCCTTTTTTTACAGTATTAATTGGTCAATGATGATGTCTTTTTTGTGCTTTTTATGTAAAGCAGCTACTCTCTCATTCCATCTTGGGATTTATGATCATTTTAATGCGTAAAGCAACTTTCAGAACTTTGTCCTAAGCATTCAATTATCATATTGTAAAAAGTACTTTTATAACTACATTGTGATCCAATTTTAGAAGAATAATTATTACGAAACAAAGCATCACATTGAACTATGAGACATTCTAATTTTATCACTACTAGTATTTGTTCAGTTTACGAGTCATGATTATGTTCATCATTGAATTGATTATTATAAAAGTCTATAAAATGGAATAGGAAAATGATCAGAACTTGCATGTGATTTGGATTTTAGTGTTTTTCTTAAGTAACATATATTGTTAACATGTGCGCTCAATCCGACGACACTTGCGTGTGTAGTTTGTTGTTCTAGTTATGTTTTTTACCTTAATATAGTGATTATTATAGCAGAAATGGAAGAAAAGATCAAACTATTAATAAATAAATAAAACAAACTTGATTTTATTATGAAAAATATACATTATCACTTTGTAAAACGTTTGCAATCAGAC
This sequence comes from Anneissia japonica, assembly GCF_011630105.1. Classification (NCBI taxonomy): domain Eukaryota; kingdom Metazoa; phylum Echinodermata; class Crinoidea; order Comatulida; family Comatulidae; genus Anneissia; species Anneissia japonica. The sequence goes on along the minus strand of NW_022736333.1, from coordinate 296,922 downwards.
TTTTTATAATCCATTACAAACAAAGCATCACAATGAGAATAAGCTTGCTAATTAAAGATTCTGTAGAACTAGGAGAAATTATAATATCATCACTACTAGTATTTGTTCATGATTATGTTCATCATTAAATTGATTATTATACAAGTCTATAAAATGAAATAGGAAAGTGATAAAAACTTGCATCTAATCTGGATTTAATGTTTTTTCTTAAATAACTAACATATATTGCTATTGATATTTCTTCTGTGGTCTTGCAGGAAGAGTCCAGTTTCACTGCTGAAGTACATGCAAAACCAGAATTTCACAAATTCCTTATAGGACGAGGGGGTGCTAATATTCGTAGCGTTCGTGAAGAAACAGGTGCACGAATTGCATTCCCTTCTCCCAAGGATGATGACCAGCAAACTATTCAATTGATTGGCAAAAAAGATGCTGTAAAAAAAGCTAAAGAGAAATTGGATGTATTAATTAAAGATTTAGTAAGTAAAACTTACATTTCAATTCTTTATCTTTATTTGAAGCCTTCTCGTTGATAAGCTCATTAGAGGTGGTCATATTCTGAGTGTATATGAATGCATTTTCTGCTATTGATAGTAACATAATTAACCGGAGAATCAACTTAAATTACTGAATTTCAGTATTTTAATACCGTATCAGGTCTGATTCTGATAAGAAGTTGGTGCATTTTTTTATTCCAATTATTAGGAGAACATTGTGGAAGGAGAAATTGCGGTAGATCCTAAATTTCATAGACACTTTGTAGCAAGACGTGGACAAATTCTGCGAGAGATTGGAGACGAGTATGGAAATGTTCAAATCAGCTTTCCTCGTAATGGCTCCAAAAGTGACAAAGTCAGCATTAAGGGATCCAAAGACTGTGTTGAAGGAGCTAAACAACGCATTCTGGATATTGTTGAAGATTTGGTAAGAAATTTTGAATCATTGGTATATTTTCAGGCAATGGAAAGGAAAAAATAATAAGATGGATTACAGAAATGTAACCATTGCAATTTCTTCTTCATAAATAATGTTGGCAAGTATATTTAGGTTTGTATAATTTGTTTAGCTAATAATTCCTGAGCATAGTTAGTATCGTCTATGGCTGAATATTGGCATGTCATCTCTGTTATTGTAACTATATTTCAGGAATCTCAAGTGAGCATCGAGTGCATCATTCCTCAGCGATACCACCGTACAGTTATGGGAGCTAAAGGTTGCAGAGTTCAAGCTGTTACTGCCCAGTTTGAAGTTGGCATTAAATTTCCTGATCGCATACAGAATTCTGAGAGTAAGATGTGGTTTTGGTTTTCCAACCTCAAGGTTTGGGTTTCAACCCCTTGCTCTGCATTTTGCTTGTATCTTTGAGCAAGGCAATTTATCTGCGTTGCTTCTTTCCACCTAGGAATATAAATGGTTACCTGGTGGTGTTGACTGCTACTGCGTCAATATGGTAGCAACATTTAAGCATGTTGACCCAATGACCAGGGAAGACAAAGTGCTTTGTAACCTAAAGGAATTCTTTCATAATTTTGGAAAATTTAGGGGGGGGGGGAATGCAGACCTGTCCGTCCACCTCTTTAACCTGCCACTGAAATAAACAACAATGGCATATTGCTATAGTTATTTTTAATTATAAGAAACTGAAGGAGGTTAGCTTGCTCACCAAAGACAAGACAAAGTGGATTAAAATTAAGGACAACTGATTGCATTTGCAAGATTTTTTCCCTACTGAAGTTGCAGAACACACTATACAGTACTTAATATATTGAAGGTGAAATTAAAATATTCAATTAATTTTTAAATTATAGCCAATGGAGGAACTACTGAGGAAACACAAGTAAACGGTGATGCTAATAGTGAAACAAGCGAAGAAGACAAACCCAAGAAGAGTGATACTATTTTCATCACTGGCAAGAAAGAGAATTGTGAGAAAGCCAGAGATGCTCTATTGGTAAGCATTATTTTTTATAGGCTCATTTTTTGCAATTGATGTAATTGGTATTAACAGGTCTGTGTTTGCTTACTTACAGGCTCTTGTTCCTATTACTGAGGAAGTTGAAGTACCTTTTGATTACCATCGTTTTATTATTGGACAGAAGGGAGCCGGTGTACGACGTATGATGCAACAATTTGATGTAAGGTTTTCATTTAGTGCACTCTTGAGTTCACAATTGTATTCTACACTACAATTTTTGGATATGGTTTACAATACTTTCCATGATCTTTTTTAACAATGCTAGTTTTTCCGAATGATGACATAATTAATGTCAAAATATTACATCCCAACACGATGGCTTGTGTTTTGATGGTCTTGGTAATGAGGTAGATGTGTATTCTTTAACCAGTCATACGATTACTTCTTCCTTGTCTACAAGAGCCATTTTATATCATATACAAATACAAGGATAACTAGAGATACTATGTTCAATAGAACATGAACCCACTCATTTTTCAGGATTTGACCCAAGATGACTCCTGTGACTTCTGACCTCAAGCTGTGAACACCCCATGTTTGGTAGTCTGTCTAATGCAACTGGTCCAATTGTTTGTTACTAGCTATATTTGATAATTTTCACCCTAATGACCCTTGTGGCCCTTAATTGACATTGAGATCATGTCCTAAGTACAGTATCATCCATATTCAATTTGAGCAATATAAAAAATTATGGAAAGGACTGACCTATAGGGTAAAGAGTATTTTCTTTATGTTTAGAAGGTCGTAAGTGTCATTCCACGCAAATTTGAGCTCAATTGGGCTATTTTGAAAATTTGATCCTGATGATCCCTATGTGGCCTCTGATCCCAGACTAGGGTGTATGAAGTGTCTTAATGACCAAATTTGATTGAATTTGATCCATTCGTTTGCCATTACAGTCGACCTTCCCATTTACGTACACCTTGGGCTGAAAGCAGTTCGTAATTGAGAAAATTCGTAAATGAGAAGTTCGTAAGAATAGCGCCCTCAAGTTTAAAAACGCCAATTCTCAAACCTAATGCAGTGAATAATGATGAGTTTTACAAAAAACGTTTTGTAAATGTGCCTTTATAACATATATAGTGCATGGTTAGTGATTAAACTGCCATTAAAATTTGAAAGATTACCCTTGCAGGTTAATATTGCTATCCCTCCTGCCAATCAGCAGTGTAGCTTGGTAAAGGTTACTGGCCCTCCCAAGAATGTTGATGATGCTAAAAATGCACTTCTGGAACGTGTTAAAGAACTTGATGAAGAGAAGGAAGAAAGAGTAAGTAGGTTTTTAGTAGTTATAGAATATGTAAATGTGAATTAAATCTGCGTCTGGTCATCCAAGTACATAGCCAGTTTATGGAAAATCAAAGTTTGTGTTATGATTTAAGTAGCATTTATTACCCGTTCAATAATTCAGTGATGGATGCAGTAATAAAAGGACAAATTTATTTTTTAGATGTTGAGGAACTTTGAGGTGGTTGTGAATGTTAATCCAAAACATCACCCAAAGATCATTGGTCGGAAAGGAGCTGTTATCACCAAGATCAGGCAAGATCATGATGTCAATATTCAGTTTCCAGAGCGAGATGATACTGAACAAGATCGCATAGTTATAACTGGATATGAAGCAAAAGCACATGCTGCAAAAGATGCCATCTTAAAACTAGTGCAGGAGTTGGTGAGAATAATTTTTACAATGGATATTCTGCACACTTATCTCTACTCCATTATAAATTGTTCATGAAAACCTAAAAAAAAAAACGTTTTGTAAATGTACATTTATAACATGGATATATGTTATAAATGCATGGTTAGCGATTAAACTTATTTGGTATAATAAGTTTAATCGCTAACCATGCACTATATATATCCATGGTTAGCGATTAAACTTATTTGGTATAATTGAATTAATAGGAAGACCAAGTGAGCATAGAGGTAAAAATTGATCATCGCATCCATAGTCGTCTCATTGGAGGAAAGGGACGTGCAATACGCAAAGTGATGGATGACTTCAAGGTAGACATACGCTTTCCTCGTGCTAGTGATCCTGACCCAGATATAGTAACCATCACCGGCATGGAAGATGATGTGTATGATTGCAAGGATGAATTGTTGAACAAGGAGGAGGAGTATGTAAGTAAATTACTGTTAGAAGTACATAATTAATACATTAAAATGTTAGGTTGGCTTAGCCAGGGCTGGAAAAAGTGTATGACCGGCCCCGGAAGCATTTTTAGAAAAAAAAAAATTTGTCATTTAATGCATAGTTAAATTTAATAACATGAATCAACAATACTGTAAAATGGAACTTCCACAAAAATGTTAACCAGTGCCGATGTTAAGGCTGTAGCTAGCAGCGCTCCTGCCCTACCGCTCGGCCACTTGACTCGCCCGGAAAGCATTTGATCAAGCTAATTTTTATGGTCGGAGGCACAAAAATGTTTTTTCTAGGCTCAGTAAGCACATTGATACTGTGCAGCCCTTTTTCTTTTCATGTGTTTTTACTGTGATTCTTTATAGTAGAGCGACTAAGGTCGAATTTCAGGCAGAATCGTGCACTTCTGGAAAAAAGCATGAAACCCACAGTGATACTATGACACCTGAAGATCATTAAAAAAAGTAGACCCCAAAAAATAACGCCTCCTAATGGCCACCATCTTGAAATCCAATATGGCCGCCAAAATATTTGATTTTAGCCAATATATTCATATCTACAGCACATGTCATTGCCAGTTGAAGATCATTCAATTCATGTTTTCATTATCTAGGAGTGTCATGCAATCATCAGAAATTATGTCAGATGGCGCCGCCATATTGGATTTCAAGATGGCCGCCAAATTAATGATATTTTTTTCAATGTTCACATCTACAGTACCTAGCACTGTCAATCAAAGACCATTGCCCATGTTTTCGATATCAAGGACTAACATGCAGCCATCAGAAATTATGTCAGAATGCCACCATTAAATTTCAAGATTGCTGCCATACTAGATTTCAAGATGGCCGCCAAATTAATTATTGATAATGTTGTAAATATCGTCATATTTGCAACACCTAGCACTGTCAAAGATAGCACTTTCAAAGATCTCTACTCATGTTTTTGATCCAGGAGTATCATGCAGATATCAGAAATTATGTCAGAAGGCGCCATATTGAATTTCAAGATGGCTGCCATATTGTATATCTAGATGGCAACCAAAATTTTTAATTTTTCCCCATATTTACATATGTAAAATACCAGCACAGTGAATCAAGATTGTGTATATGTATAATTAGGGATATCATGCAATCATCAAACATTTCATAATAGTGAGACCTGCCTATGGCAGTAAAGTAACACCATTTAGAAAGAAGACAGACAACTGCCACTTTGAATTTCAGAGTGATTGCGAATAAAGAAAGGTACATGAAAGAAATGGAAATTTAAAAAATTAATAGAAAACAGTTAAGGAATAACAAATTGGTAATCAATCAAAAGTAATGAAAATAAAAAAGTAAGTAAATAACTGCTTTGTATGGTATGAGTGCAAGTGCAGAGGGAGAGAGATAGATGCAGATATTTAACATCGTTTATATTAAAGCTAGTTTTAGCATAAATGAAATTATGTAAACATAAATCAAATATTCAAATTAATGGTGTGAAGACACTAATATCGAATAGACCTCATGTCTATGAGATGGCTGATTATCATTTTCAAATGATATATATACATATGTAAATATTGAAAGGGAATGAAACGGAAAAGACAATCAAAGAAAGGAAAAGAAAAAACAGAAAGGAAAAGAAAAAACTGGAAAGGGAAAATAAATTTTAAAAAATAGAAAATGAATATAATGGAGAAGGTGAAAAGAATTAAAAGAAACATCAAGATAAATTAAGAAAAGTATATAGATAACTTTAGCATAAATGAAATTATGTAGACATAAATTAAATATCACATTCAAGTAATGGTATGAAGGCAATAATATCTCTTTTGTCTATGATTTCGCCTTAACGTCACCTTAGTTTCCCCTTAGCGACACTACTTTCGCCATAAGGTACTGTTTTTAACTCTCTTCATTGTTTTAGTTTCCCCCTATGGATACTTCTAACATATTAACATAGAACAATACTATGTGTACTCAATGCCCACAAAATCGAATTTCACGCAAAACCGAACATTTTCTTAAGTCTCAAACTCATTCCTATTCTTCTTTTAATAAAATACTTTTCGAAAACATGAACTCCCTATTCCAAATCTCGGACAGTAACACTCACTCGAAAAACCAGACGATAGTTTAATAGACATCTTTTAACGACAAGCATACCAGACGCTGTGAAAACGAGACGCTTAGCTATACTCGCATTGCCATGGAGATTATCTGTTGATTAACACGACACACCAGTAGACGTTTTCTTGATTAATTATGAAGTGAAATTTACGCATTCCAATGTTTTAATAAGTGTATATTCTTGCTTTTAATCCTTAAAAACCATTTGGAATCAACCTGCAATAAAGAGGGAACTCAACAAAGCAAGTTTCTACTGTTTACTCTGTGCAGTAGACGTCTAATTCAAATTCGTTAGATTCGTCGGTGTAAATTTCAAATGCACCTCATTCATTCTTTAAACTCAAGACGCTTTTCAAAACATGTTGCTAATTTAATTACGGAGGAAATTTGTAGAGAGAATAAAATGTAATTTGTTAGGTTTATTTAGATTTGACTCTAAAATATACCATGAGGGTTTTTTGTTTTTTGTTTTGTTTTATAAATTTGTTTAATTAAAAAATTCTTGATTACACCGAGCTTGTTACTGTCACGCACTATAAAACTTTGGGCGATCTGACGTCATCACAGCCGAAGCACATGTCTAGTCTGCAAAACATCCCACGAAAATGGACCAATTGGCGGGCAGGAAATGTTTTTGGAGGCGCGACCTGTTACTGTTTACAACTAGACTGCCGACCAGCAAGTGGCATTGCCCAACGAAGAATGTGTGCTTGGAAAAACATAATCAGACCTAAAGAAATGCACGCAAAAACAATATAAAAGTCGCATCAGTTTTATTGGTAATAATTAAATTTGCTGAGCAGTACAGCAAAACAACAGGTACTGTACGTATACTGTATTAAATAATGTGTTGATGCACTCAAAAGAATCCAGGGCTTTGATAAATTAATTAAATAGCTAGGCCCTGACTACAACAATATTGTTGAACTGGGTTCAGTACAAGTACAACTAAACTGGACGAAAAACTTAACATCGGTGCCGGTCCGGAGGGGTGTCTGTATTGTGAGAGTAGACTGCAACTTACGACATACGATCATGTGAGCCAAGTTCCACAGCGCGCTGTCTGAGATGTTAGTTTGACATGGCTAACTTGTTGCCGTACAACAAGGATTGAACTTCGTATTTTACCACGGCTGTGTATTTTCCCACGTGCGCTACTAAATTTGGGACTTCGACTTTTTGTTGTTGAAATTACTTTAAAATCGGCCTATCCGGACAGGAAAATTCCATCGATATAGCCAAAATTTGATTTATAAAAATTCGAAATAAACAAACAATTTACACAGTAATACATAGGAAAGAATTGGGACTTTTT
>NW_022736333.1:219853-289199 GCF_011630105.1 Anneissia japonica | reverse complement strand
CTAAGGCAGGTGAAAATGCAAATGAGTTAATTGTTTTTAAGTAAGTATTTGTTGTGCCTGCATTTAGACAATAGCTCGGTTCTTTTGTTTAGTATTGACTGTTTGTCTGTCGATAATAGACCATTCGATATTGTAGGGTGTGTTGCTGTCTTTTAATTTCCATACGTATTTGGCGAGTACGGTGCTGTTTCTGTGTTTGGGAGTGTTAAAAGTGTATTTGTGGTTTGTGTATCGGGTTTTGAACGGTGTGTCAGTGAGCTCGATGTAGCATTTTGTGTCAATATTTGAGTGGACAGTGGTTTTGTAGATGATGGATGAGGTGAGGCAATTTCCAGAGAGTGGACATTCATCTTTTTTCCTGCAATTGCAGAATTTATCTGGCTGTTGTTGCTTAGCAACCAGAAGCTGTTTGTTGTGGGCTCTGATTATACTGCCCATGTTTCTTGAGCAGCTATAGCTGACTTTAACATTGTTCTTGTTGAACAGCTTGTGCAAAATGTTGCCAATCAGAAAATGTTTCTTTACGAGGTTAAGGAATGATTTTCCGATGTTGGTTTTAACTCCTTTGCTGAATGGTGGGTTGTACCAGATTATTTGTCTGCTTCTATTTCTCTTTTGGGATTTTGGTTGTGGAGGCTGGTATTCCATTTTGTGCTGGAATCCGCTGTTTTGCAGAGCTTGTTCGTAGTCAGGGGCGGCCTGATGAAATGATTCACTGGAATCCGATATACATAATTGCATAATACTCCCTGATATTGAAAACATAGGTAAAGACCTTTGAATGACAGTGCTAGATGCTGTAGATATAAAGATCATTGGCGGCCATTTTGAATTTCAAGATGGCGGCCACTAATTGGCTTATTATTTGGGGTCTATTTTTTTTAATGATCCTTAAGTGTCATAGTATCATTGTGGGAAGTTTCATGCTTTCTTCCAAAAGTGCACGATTTTTCTCCTTAGCCACTCTATTTATATAAATTTTTTACATCAAATGTGTTAACATATTCATCTGGTGTCAAGAAAATTCAGATCTCATTAGACCATGCCATTATATTTAGAGGGGAGTTTCAGGTAAAAGTACTGTATGTACTGTTAATCTGAATTTTTTTAGATCTAAACATCTGGGGCCTAGTGCTGATATTTGTAATTGTACAGTATTATTTAATCTGTATTATCAACATAAAACATAAAGGGTAATTAAAACTACCCTCTAAAAATAATGGCATGGTCATTTAAAGATCTGAGTTTTCTAGACAGCCCTATTCAACTCCACTCTTCATAAAATGGTCCACATAAAATTTTAACTTAAGATTTGTTTGGTAACTTGCAGCTGCAAGATATTACTGATGATGAAATGATGTCCAAATACAGACATGCACCAAGTCGCAAGGAGCAGAATTATCAAAGTGAACCGTCTACTGGATTCATCGTGCGCGAGGCTCCTTGGAATCAAGCTCCTCCAAACACACAAGATACTGAAGCTTTTCCATCCATTGGAGCATCTTCAGCACCTACACCCAGACATGCTCACTGGGGCCCAACAAAAAAACACTAAAAATTTCTTTTTTTTTGTTGACATATGGTAAACTTCTTATCTTTTAATGACTGCTACTTTAACTTAATTGCTGTATATAACAGATGTTATGTATCAACATGATAGAATATTAAAAAAATGGTTTAGTACAGTCAAACCAACATTTTTTTTCAGTACTGTACTGAATGCAGAAGATAATGTGCATTAATTCCCAAATTCTAATTATATTTCTGTAGTTACTGTGTTTAGTAAAATTAAGAGCAAAGAATGGAATTGACATGTGTAGCAAATGATATCAAATAACTCGTGCGAGTGACAATGATGCATGGACTCAGTGCCTTGTAAATCTCGTTGTAGGATTGACATGTATTCATGTACTTAATGGCTGTCTGGGTTGCCAGCACACCAATAGATTAAGCTGTGCTCTATAATGTATACTAATCCTTTATTATGAAGCATCTCCCTTTTTTTAAATGTTACTAAATGTAAATGGAAGTTAGATACATGTCCATGCATTCAATAATAATGTGCTTCCAAATGTTAAAATATATTAATTCAGTGTTTTCAGATAAGGAAATATAAAAAAAAAAATAAAGAAAGCAATTGAATTGTAATTTCAATTAATTATTTTTATTTAATATTTGGTTCTTTTTTTTCGTTCACATTTGAATGGTATTTAAATGCAGATATAAATTAGAGATGTATCGCAGCATTGATGGATGATACATATCCCAACTCATTCCTCAAAATCTATTTCTTTTGTTTTAGTATATGAACTGATACCTCTAATTTTCTCAATGATTGTGAATCATAACAGTGGTGATCTATTGTAGAAGTTGTCTTGTCTACCTTTGTTATATTCCAAAGAGAAGAATTCCAATTGTTAGAAAAATCCTACAATTGAGGTAAACAGTAAATAAATATTATATAGCAGACATTTCATTACTGGTCTCTTTTATTTTTTGCAAACAAACACACGTAAACACGCATTTTAAACATTTCAACTTTATTATGGTAATGTAAGGTAACAAAGAAAAATACACTATTAAAAATAATTTGAATTTCCATTATTCACCAATTGCACATTCCCAATAAATAAAACTAGATTTGCATACTGAAATTACTGATCTATCTAGGAACCCATTATCTCTGGTTATAAGCACACAGCAACAGCTAGGTTGGATGAACATATTTCGTGCAAATACAGCAGAGAATTTCTGCCCAAAAGGCTATCTAATAACGAAATAAACCTTCCAAAAACATGACTAAAAATAAATCTACTGTTGGGCACAATTGTATTGAGAAGTAATGCCAATATTTGAAACCTTTTACACAGGTTATTGCATTCGTATTCATGCATTTATTTTAAATGTATAAACCACCTGAAGCTATGCTGGTGATAGAATTGTCCCTTCACACAACAAGAATAATACAGTACATGTACACTAATAACTAATAATAACTAATCTGAATCACACAGCAACTTGGGTGCAAGAGACCTCAGATATGAGTTGATTTTTGCAGTACCACTTTATCTGACTGAATAATTTTGACATTGGAGCTCCCTCAAGAGTAGACAAATATGGAGCTGAGGATGTGAACGAGTGATAACGACACTAGAATTTTTAAACTTTATAGACCAACACAAATACTTCTGTGTGCAGTATTTCAAAATATAATCATTATTTATTATAATTATTATTGTTGTTGTTTGTATCATGTGCCATGGAAATGGAAGACCATTGTAATGGGAATGTACTTTCTGGTAGGCCTAAATTGTAAGATACAGGCTAGTGTGGATTTAAACAATGTCTTAAACGGTAATGTTCAAAATAAGAGTAAATGCAAGTAAGTACGATTATTGGAAAAATGGTCAACATTATATTTTTATAACTGGGCAAAGGCCTGGGTGTAGGGAGAACACTGGGGTCAAAATCTAAAAAGGGGCAAAGAACGTTTGTTGGAAACAATAATAATAATAATAATTGATAAAATTAATATACAATATTGCCAGGAAAAACATAGGTGTCTAGAAAACTCATCCTCTTTAAATTATCATACCATACCATTATTTTTGAATCCGCGCAATAAAACAAATAATTACTAAACTAATTAATAACCATTAATATTTGTTTCATTTCACCAACAGTAGAGACGAATATGTTCGTCATAGGCGCAATAGAAATTAGTTGATAAGAATATATAATATATAATATGCTAATATATTCTTGTTGGTCTATTGTTATTTGACAAGAGAACCATAATAATACAAGGAAGGTAAATACAGAATACATCATATTTTTATAACAGTTTATGCACAGACAAACAATCAATTTACATAACAATATGATATAGCATAATTATAATTAAATTCAATTGATTAAAATTTAATGTCATCATCATCATCTTGAAATAGTAAAAAAAAAAATTAAATCAAGAAAAACACAAGATAAAAGATAAATATATGTATTAAATTAATAAGAAGCCACATGCCATAATAATAATAATATAGTAATCACTTGATTCCGATCAATCCTTATTTGGAAACGCCTTCACCAATTACTATTTCATTTAGTTATCTGAGCCAGAACATCAATCCTCGAGTTAGGTCTGAAAAAAAAAAATAAAAGGTCTTTGTATTTTCAAGTGTTTTCAATTTACTGTTCATTTGAAAATTAACGATTTATTATAGAGGTCCCATTGCTTTTTGTAAATGTGATTTGTAACATTAGTCTTGCAGTGTAGTGGTGAACTTAAGCAACAAATTATTTCTTTGTAATCTTTAACAAGATCAAATAGTTCAAGCTGCTGATGTTGAACTACTGTGACTACTGTAACAGAGTTTTTTACAAATCCAGCAAAATAATATTGACGAGTACAGTACAGTTTATTCTGGGTGACACCTATAACATCTCAGTCAAAAACTATTTTAAACCAGTACCAAAAAAAGCACATACTGACCAATTAAAAATTACCAAGTGCACAAAAAGTAATCATTTAAATAAAAGCAAATTGGAACATGCACCTTTTAATAACCGTAAGTACCGTACATGCTCGAATAAGCGCAGCAGCGCTTCTAACATATTTGGAGGCTTATAAAAAAATATTGGTGTGGTGCTTTCCATGCATGTTCCCATGTTACCTATTCCACGTATTCCCGTCCCGTAGGCAAATCATACTGCAGGTCGTATCATCGTAAATAAATGCATATAAAGAAATGCTTGTGTCTTCTTCGTTGGAGGAAGTGATTTGGCGCAGCAGGAATGGTTTGGTTTCCCAACCCTGAGGTCAGGGTTTCAATCCTTCGCTGTGCATTGCGCGTGTCCTTAAGCAAGGCACTTTATCTACGTTGCTTCCTGGTGGGGTTGCCTGCTCCTGCGCCAAGATGACACAACACGTGGACCCAATGACAAAGGAACAACTATATAAATGTCCAGATTAGATTAGATTAGATTCATTGTGGTATTTATTTATTTTAACACTGTATAAGCGCCGCAGCTTTTATTCGAGCGTGGCACTTATTCAAGCATATTTCATTACTGTTGTGTCATTGTAATCAATCCTAAGCATCTTGTTTTCAGTCTCACAAACTAGTTCTTCAGTTTTTAGAAATAATTTATGTTGTTCCGGGCTGTGTCCAAGCATGAATAAAGTTGACCATTCCATTGTTGATTGTTTAATGATGCCATATAATCATATAACTGTCAGGACACTATGTCTGAGCCTGCATTCCCGAGCGGATCACCTCCTTATTGTCAGATTCTTCTTTCTTTTTCCCCCATTTCTGTTCGCACAATATCTCAATTCAATGAACATTTGGCTTGGCCTGGAATAGTCACAATAAGCTTTTGAATGTGTGACACCATCTACACGCAATTTTGCGTTTTTACATATCAATCATATTATCCTAACCAATTGTCATTTCTAAATCATATTTAGTGGGCATAAACTTCAGGTCAAGGTTGAATGTCACATACCGAAATATTTTGCGTGCGCATTATAACACGCGCGAACACGTGCGCCAAAATTTTAAAATGCTCAAAATAACTTTTTGACTAAATTAGATCATGTTTCATACCATTTTGAGCATTTTAAATTTTTGGACATTTTCCGCTAAGCCCGCGCATTTTTACGCGCGCAGCACGTACAGAAGCTAGAAATTACATTTCTTTTACATTTTTTGATTCCCTGACATTGTATTCACAAATTTCCATTCTTTTCAGTCATCTTCTGGCCAATGGCAATGCTGTACGTGCGCATCAAACATCCACGAATCCTTGCACGCATTTGTGCCGACACATACAATGAAAATATGCTGAAATCAGGCCTATTTTTTATTCATTTATAGCAAAGATACTAGAAACACAAGATAGAAAAAAACACAAAAAAATCTGTTCCACCGAAATGCATTGTTGGGAATACAAACATTGGGGCGCTGTGTACGGCTGGATCTAAAAAGCTTCTGCCACTGTTACATATCTGTAACTTTTTGCAGAGGTTGAAAACGTTGCATTATCCATAAAATACAAACAAGTAGGCATAAATAAATCAAAACTATACAATGACAGACACAAAAGCGGAGAATCGTATGACTGGTTTATTAGTGATAAAGTTTTCTTTCATTAGTGGAAAAAGAAGGGCGCCGCTATTTCCTGTCTCTTATACACATCTAGATGTGTATAAGAGACAGGGCGCCGTGTGCGTCTGGATATACCTAGCAACAGAAGGGCGCCCTATACGTGTGGACCAAATATAGAAAACTTGCATTATAAAAAGAGAAGGGCGCCGCGTACGTCTGGACAAATTTCCGCCTCATTTTTGCTATGCTAGTGCTGTATCTTGTATTTCTAGTATCTTTGAATGTACAGTAAGTTAACCCCTAATTTTTATTACATATTCTGAAACACGAGTTTTAGTTATGATTATATAGATCATCGGACATTGTGATGTTATCATATTGCCATCTGAATTTTTAAAAAACTAAATTTTATCTATGACGTCATTTTTGAAAATACGCATTTGACCGTATCTCGCTTATCCTTGATTGATATTCTCCCAACTATGTTATAGCTGAGACCTTTCATAAATGAAACTTTTTTTTACAGTTAATGACGTCATCATGGTCAAAATAAATGTTTTTTTCTGGACCCCCTCATTTTTCTTTGCTCCAATATTTGATGACCCATATCATCCTAGATGTGTATAAGAGACAGCATATGCAGTGGGCATAAACTCCAGGTCAAGGTTGAATGCCATGTACATGTCATGTTTCATACCATTTTGAGCATTTTAAATTTTTAGACATTTTCCGCTAAGCCCGCGCATTTTTACGCGCGCAGCACGTACAGAAGCTAGAAATTATGTTTCTTTTACATTTTTTGATTCCCTGACATTGTATTCACAAATTTCCATTCTTTTCAGTCATCTTCTGGCCAATGGCAATGCTGTACGTGCGCATCAAACATCCACGAATCCTTGCACGCGTTTGTGCCGACACATACAATGAAAATATGCTAAAATCAGGCCTATTTTTTATTCATTTATAGCAAAGATACTAGAAACACAAGATAGAAAAAACACAAAAAAATCTGTTCCACCGAAATGCATGGTTGGGAATACAAACATTGGGGCGCTGTGTACGGCTGGATCTAAAAAGCTTCTGCCACTGTTACATATCTGTAACCTTTTGCAGAGGTTGAAAACGTTGCATTATCCATAAAATACAAACAAGTAGGCATAAATAAATCAAAACTATACAATGACAGACACAAAAGCGGAGAATCGTATGACTGGTTTATTAGTGATAAAGTTTTCTTTCATTAGTGGAAAAAGAAGGGCGCCGTGTGCGTCTGGATATACCTAGCAACAGAAGGGCGCCCTATACGTGTGGACCAAATATAGAAAACTTGCATTATAAAAAGAGAAGGGCGCCGCCGTTTGTCTGGACAAATTTTTGCTATGCTAGTGCTGTATCTTGTATATTCTGAAAGCGCATGAGTTGTAGATATGATTTTGTAGATCATTATGGCTGATCGGACATTTTGAAATCATCATATTGCCATTTTAATAAAAAGAAAAACTGAATGTTTATAACGTCATAATTTCTATACTTACTTAAAGGCATCTCAATTATTCTTAATCGACGTCTCCCACCTTTGAGTATGTTATAGCGGAGACAGTTTGCTTTCATTCATTTTCCACTTTGATGACATCATCATGGTCAAAATGAATGTTTTTCTGACCTCCCTCCCCCACCTCTTTCTTTCTTAAATTTTTATTTAGAACCCCAGAGAGAGGGTGGCAGACTTGATATTCTCCTGCACTGTTTGAAAATCTTGGCTACAGTAGTTTCCAATAATTCATACATTTTAAGCTCCGAGAGATTTCTTTTGTCTGACAAGCGGACCACTTAACTCGTCCAGTGACTAGTTCAAATCTAGTTTACATTGTTTTTGATAAAAAAAAAATTCTGAGAAATACATCTCTGGATTCTATCTACTAGGCATCTTGTGCATGTGACATCACCATGCATTCCACATGAATGCCATCTGTTTCAGATCTCTCAAAAACAGAGATCCACCTATTTCATTTCACTTTGGACAAATTGTAATTCTCGGTACCTCACCATTCAATTTTCAGGTTACTTTCAAATTTTAATTTCTTGTCACTTTAGCATCACTTTCACATGTTATTTTCAAATTAAATTAACATCACTTCTAATGTCACTCCCTGTTTGAAGTTAGGTCTATAAAAGATTTGTTAGTTCTACAACCATAGCATGCATGTTTGTTAATGCTTTCTAAATTACATGCAGTGTCAGTGCATCTAGTCGTGTACATGGTCCAGGCTATAGTGCTGGACATGCATTGTTGTTTACCTTTACAAAACTCTTTTTTCAACCTGTGGCAAATAAAACAAAATGCCTGTCATTTAGAGTTGATAGATTTACAAGAGACTTTATACTCACTAAGTGGTGACATAAATACTCTGGTTTTTAACATAGTTTAAAGCAATTTCATGAACACATTTATTACAAACATGACATAAAATATGGTCCCAAATAACCTGCTTCATTTAATGAAGCGGGTTTAAACAGTATTAAATACTGATCAAATGCCAGACTGTTAGTCACCTCCACTGCTAAGTCACAGTTTTCATGAAGGGGTGTCATGTGCTGTGAATGTAGCACACTCTAAATAGTAATTTGTTTTTTAAGTACTTGGTAGTGTCAAGATGATGACACAAGACCAAATTACCAATAAAAACAACACAGAAAATAATAGGCCTACCAAAGTTCTAATTTACATAATTCCAATCAGAAGTAAAATATTTGAAAAGAATAGATTTTACACAAATAAGATGGGAGTGCAAAGAGTGAACTTTTTTTTAGTATTCCTACTGTTGTTCAACGGCGGCAGAATGTTTTTGAAAATGGGGGTGGGGGGTAATAAATTCAGTATGCAAGCAAAGCAGGGGGCCACGGATATTTGACAGTTTCATGAATTGCATTAGTTATTTTATAGGCATCAAACTACTGTAGAATGACTTAATAATTATTGTTGTATTTTGCAAAGTCAAAGTCAACATTGCTTCCACGATCACAATGAATTATTCATCATGTGAGGTGTATTCTTGATAATGCTATGGTATTCCCCGACGAAACCTTCTCTTTTCCTCTGAAGGATTAATATTACCCTTCTAGGAGCCCAGAAATGGTACTTCAACAGTGCCAGGTCCAGAAGTCGAAATAGAGGGGCCCAGGAAATAACTGCACAGATCGAGCGTCCCCGCCTCAGCACCACCTTGGGTTGGGACTGAGGTAAGAAAAAATTATGATTATGGAACCTCTAGAGGGCCAGAAATGGCATTCTCAGATTGACTAATTCGTAATGTCACAAAAAGGGGAGGGGGACAAAGAATATTATACATTGTTGTCTCATGCAATGTAAACAGTCTAAGTTCTTATTTGCTTACGTGTATGTCACTGAGTGCTTGTTTAGCCATGTAAGCTTCACGCTTAATCTTCACGTCCAAGCTCTCTGGAACATCAGGCACTGCGATATCTATCAACTTGCCAACACCAAACACAAAATGCTGCAATGAACGGTAATCAATTAAACACTGATACAAATACAAATTGTTCACAGATGTCATCAATAATTTATAATTCCAGTATATCAAAGTTATTGGTAAATTCTATTTTAGTAGTCCAGTATTATAAATGAAAATGTCAGTACCAAAGCATAACAAGACCTTCCAGCACAATATCACACAAAACAGTACTGTATAAACAAATAATAATTTACCAAAGCTTTCATAGAGGTGCAAATGTCTAAGTGGCTGTGTAAATTTTAAAAATCAAGATAATGTGGAATGATGTTGTGTAGACAAAAAACTATTTTTTTTTGTGGTTTTCTTTTTGAATACATTTGTTAGATGCTATAACATTATAATACTCACTTCAAAAATAATGACAAATAACAGTTTGAGTGCCAACAGCTGAAAATATGTAACAGTGTAAGCTCCTTCTGAATCCCGAAAGTCACGGTACCTAAATTACAAGATAAGACATAACAGATATTTAAATTTAGCACAAGGAAAAAGGGAGAATTAGGCTTTAATGTATTTACAGTGTATTTTATTTTCCCAATAAAATTCATAAAATTAGAAATTATGCAGTAAGTTTAGAGTCATGATTGAGATTATTGCTTACCTGCATGTATGTGTCATTGAGCCTTCAGGTGACGTAGACAGGGTGTAGTTAGTGTAACCATAAAGATCACCGTTGTGCTTATATTTGTACAATGCTCTCGACAGGAAGTCAGAAGTGAATGCAATCAAGAAAGCCTACAAAACATTTATGAATTTTAAAAAAAACAACATTAATGGTTTTTCATATAAATCTAAATTTAACTCCTATAATACATTCCGACTACAATAAACAGCAGCCAACCGGTGATCCATTGTCCCGATTGTCAAACTCAACATTCACACTTTTTTAGCAAATTGTTGGTGGGGCCTAGAGGAAGGTTGGCCTACCCACTAAATAAGCTGGTTGACACCCATTTGTTGCTCATATAGTAAGGTTACCCCAGCAGTCAGTACTGCTGTGTGACTTATCAGCTATATTTTGAAATACACTGACAATTTCTGAAGTGAATATAGGAACACTCAAGGGGGAAAAAAGGCAAATTGATGGTCAAGTGACTTTTTTTTGCAATGCCAAATAATGATTATTATAATTAATTGAAAGAAATCTAAACTTGGGCTTTTTTTTTTTTTTTTTTTTTTTTTTTTTTTTTATTAGTGAGATGAATATTATTATTGTAAAATGTCTGGTATCTGTCTCTTATACACATCTGGGAGTGGGGCACAAGCCCCAGAAAAGTGTTGCACAAAAAAAAAGAAGAAAAACATGGGCAAACTGAAGTGCCTAGCTGGAGGATTAGATCGATAGTACGTCTAATTAATGTTCTGTAAATTCAACAAAATCTTACATTACTGACAACAGCAATCTGCGCTATAGCATCCAGGATACTAAACCAGATCCCAATGTCCTCTGCACGGTCAGCAACTGGTCGACGCACCTCACACAAGTATTTAGATCCATCGAGGCGAATTTCAATCCAGTTATTAAGCAAAGCGAAGAGTGGTGCCAGTGGGAATGATGCAACAAATATCGTGATAAACCCAAACTGAAGGACTGTGGAGACATCAAATATAATCAAATGCTTCCTTGTACAAAACAACTTATTTACACATTAAGGTCCTTGCATAGCAAAAAAGATCAAGCACACATCTTAAATGCATCCAAGATCATTCTTTACCTCCTAAAAGCCACTGAAGTCTGACATGTTTTTAGAACAGTTACATTAAGCATTCTGGCAATTTATTTGTGTACAGCAGTAATAAAAACATATGCTGAAATGGTCAACTCACTCATTTCAAGATATTCTTCAAAGAGTCCCTCATTTGGTACAAGTTGGTAGTCCTCTTCCCAACGAGTGCTTTCTCGATCGCTTAAAGAGCCTTTCAATTTCCAACGCTGAATAAACTGCTTAATTTTCCTTTAATTTAAATCAAAGTGTTATCATAAAAGTAGGTAGTGTGCCATTTTAAAAAGGAAACATTTTATCATGCTGTCAATTTTGATTCCTACCAACAAGTGTAAAGTTTTGACCATACAACCATGCTAGTACAGAAATTAGATGCATGGTACCATGTTGGCAAAATTCTGGAGCCACCACTGTTATTTTGGATGCTAGCCCAAAATTTGTAAGGTTGCCAGGGTTAACATATAATTTTTATGCAACAAGCAATAAAAATTGCTTTTTGGGATTGAGTATCCCACTATTGTTGTTTTAACATCAAACATTTTTTTGTAGTCAATTTCATGCACACAATTACAAAGTGACTTATTTATAGACCTGAAGTTCAACACAGAACAATTACAAAATTGAATAACAAAATATATTTAAAACAATGAAAACTTAAAAAACATTTTTGTCACGGTAAGATATGTGCTATGGTATTTTATGCCACTGTTACATGTACAGGTACCACGCACCATTGATATGTAAATTACTTGCAGTTAAAAGACCTTGGCTCTTTGTGATTCGGGAAGTGATTGAGTGTGGTAAAGGCTTGGTGTTAGGTCAAAACGGTCTGTGACCGTAATTTGATAAGCCAGGAACAAATAGGCCTTAGTAAATACCGTACGTGTACATGTCAGGATAGACATGGATTATGTTAACCTATAAGCTGTAAACATTACAACAATTGTAAGTAGGTTTCAAGAACAGTTTGTGGGTAATATTTCTAATTAGCACTTATTAGTGAGATGAATATTATTATTGTAAAATGTCTGGTATTTTACTGTAGGTGGCCTCGTGCCCGAGATATAACTTCATTATAGTGGTGGATAATCTGTTGACACATTGCGTTGCATGAACTGTAAGTAGGTTTCAAGAACAGTTTGTGGGTAATATTTCTAATTAGCACTTATTAGTGAGATGAATATTATTATTGTAAAATGTCTGGTATTTTACTGTAGGTGGCCTTTTGCCTGAGATATAACTTCATTATAGTGGTGGATAATCTGTTGACACATTGCGTTGCATGAACTGATTGACTACTCATTCGAAGCCTGTTTTGGGAATCGTGTGTCAGAAGTTTCACGCAGTACTCGCACTTATTATTGCGAAATACCTTTTGGAACAGTTTACCAATTCAAGCTGATATGTATATTGGACAATGGATAAGTCAATGAACATTACATTGTTTTGAACTCTGAATATATATATGTTAATATTTTATATGTTCAATTTATGCTTACATATTAAGTATGCTTCGTTATTACATGGACAATGTGATGAGAGTTTCAAAGCAAATAAATCTATGAATGGTATCTTAAGTCTGTAATTATTTACCCGTGTGACAATTTTAAAAATTCAAACTGCAAAATAACATGGGGATCAGCAGTTTTAAATTCTGATTTTGTTCACAAAAAATCGAGACCGAAGATTGACTTACCTTACCCTTTGATCACAGTCAAGGTGGACTTGACATGCCTGCTCCAGGTTTCTGACATTACTTTGCCAAAATATTCTAGTGGTAGGCCGGTGTCCCTGTTAGTGTTGGTAAGAGGATGGCTACTAATCTGTTTGTTGGCATTTATCGTAGAAGTACGTCGGACCACTACCTGTGGCATAATGATGGGGCCGGGGGCCCGTGGCTTTCTGAAAATGGGAGCCCTTTTTTGGTCCTGGTCGCCAATTC
This sequence comes from Anneissia japonica, assembly GCF_011630105.1. NCBI lineage: Eukaryota > Metazoa > Echinodermata > Crinoidea > Comatulida > Comatulidae > Anneissia > Anneissia japonica. The sequence goes on along the minus strand of NW_022736333.1, from coordinate 275,887 downwards.
CATCATGGGATTTTAGATGTACTCATTTTTTAATCATGTTTGCATTGTAAATGCTTTTAACAACGAATAAATGATATAATATCAGTGGTGGATCGAGGTAGTTGTAATAAGGTGTTAGGGAAGGACTTTCACAGCTGCAGAGTCTATACTACCTCAGTCCCACCTTGATTGGGGCTGAGGTAAGAAAATTTATGATTATGGCACCTCTAGATGACCAGAAATGGCACGCACAGACCAGCCGAAAGACAGAATGCTCTCCAAACATGCTAAGAAAGATAAACTTAATTTTCATTGTGATGTTATATTGCCTGATGTGGTGCAGCTTGTTGCATGCTGACCAGGCCTGCGCTATACAACCTATAAAATCCTTTAGGCTGTCGGTTATGATGAATGAGCCATGAGTCAAGGATTTCTTGGCTATTAAGTCCATTTTAAAAAGGAGATGTACTAGTTGTGGCCTTTGTGGTTGAAGGATATAAATTCAGTTTTCTTGAGTGCAAGTATAAACAGACTCCAAGAGTATTAAAATGTGTTGTGCATTCTTTTCTGGGATACTGTAGGCATTCTGTTAGCAGAATAAAAAGTCTTTGGAAAATCAATAAAAATAATGGCAGCCTCCATGTCAGTAACTTCAATTACTCGTCTGATAGCTAGAATTTGTGGGACAGTTTTCTGGCTTTCCTGAATCCATTTTAGTTTCTTCTGAGGATACGTACTGTACATGTACACACTCATGCGGTTTAACCGAAGCAAGTTGTAAATTTTAACAGCAGAAGCGGTAAGAGGGATGTGTCTACAATTTTCAGGCTTTCTTGGAAAGTGGAATTATAAAAGATTTGGAGAAGCAATCTGGCTGGTTTCCAGCGAAGGTTTAATTACAGAAGTACAGCAGTTCTTGACAACAAGTGTATTCTTCCAGATGATCATATGAATTTGGTCTGAACCAGTAGACTTATTATTGCTAATATTTGAGAGACATTTATTAAGAGTAGAGACCTTTATTAAGAGTGAAAGGTGAGGTGTCAATCAGGAGTGAGTTGGCTACTTTGTTGTTGAAGAATGGTTCAGAAGGTTCTATATTTGAAATTTGACCACCAGTAAGGTTAGTAAAAATGAGAGTAACTAGAGGTAAGTCTTTAAGAGCTGGAAGATATTTTCGCAGAGAGGAACAGCTTTCTTCTAGTTAACTCTCTCAGAACATCTGCATGCTTTATTTCTTTGTGGGAATTCTGAAGCTCATCTGTTTTATTTTTCAGTTGAGTAAAGCTGGAGTAGGTAAAGTGTAGTCGCAGTTTGGCAGCTTCATGTTTTGATCATGTGGTTCATGGTTGAACGAATTATACTACAATTATGCTGATAACTTTAAAAGTACATTTTAATATTTTACAAATATTTTATAAAAGGACAAGTGTTTTGTAGGTTACAGCAGCAGGATCCTCTAGCAAAATATGTCGTAATAAAGTTCCAATATGGTGAAACAAATTCTTCAAAATACAACTTCAACATTTAAAAAAAAAATCTATGTGAATGGGAACCATAGTGTGGATGGAAATGATGAGAATACTTACGGAACAGCAACCTCTTGGCAATTGTTGATCATCTGCTTGCCAACCATAATGACCAGAAGTTGTTGAGCTAGCTCCACAAGACAGCCACCATTAGCACACTCTTCAGTTCGTAAACCAAAAATACGAGTATAATCTCCTGGGTAACCAACAAATCTGAAAATGGTGAACACATTACAAGATACTGTATTGAGATATATATTTTTATCGCATTAGTGACATGACAACAAAAAATAGAATATTTTTTTCCCCACCACCAACTACACAAACCAGATAAAAATATTGTCTGTCTCTTATACACATCTAGATGTGTATAAGAGAGGAGCGTAATTGAGTGCAATAAGGTAAGCATGTACTTACTTGCCCTTAAAAAAGGCAATGTAGAATATAGATGAGTAAAAATTACAAAACTGGAAGATAAACACTTTGAATGTCAGATTGTCTTCATATTCTGTCTGTGTTCGATGCATTTCTAATGGAAAAAAAAAAAGAGAATATTCCAGCCAAATTTGCAATTTCTAACAAAACCAAAATGATTTTTTACATGTAGATGTAAAAAGCTAATCAGCATAAGAATGGTTACTTACCCCAGTCATTGAGGATCTGTGCCAATAGCTGGTAGACTTGACCCAGAGACATAATAAGGATCAAGTTGACCACAGCACTTGACATACTAGCAATAGATTGTGCCTGTGATCGCAGTGCCTCATTTTGGAAAAGTGGGATACTAACGAGTACACGATACATTATAACACCAAGCATGAATATAAGCACAATTACCACCTAATAAAAAAATGATTAACACAATTCAATACAATTTTTATTAAATGTTTTTTATGCGAGAACATTTAATATAACAGGTCAATATATAGTAAAGATTATTATTAAAAGGCATATAACTGAAGTATTTGTATTTAAAACAAAATACTCCACATAAACATACCAATAAAATAAAACAAAAGTGACTCCAAATAGAGAAAGTGAGGCCATTTTACTCAACGTTTCGACTTTATTAAGTCATCATCAGGAATAAAAATATTTACAGAGTAATTACCAAAAATACTACAATATGCAAATACAATTAAACATACCATGCCACACAGAATTCCCAAGCCTGTAAGCCAGCGCCTAGCTCTTGTATCATCAGGGAAATATGGCTCCATCACACCTGTAATTGGATTTGCTTCCATACAAGGAGCCTTGGCACAGAATTCTGGCCGTGGTCTCTCCTAAAAATAAATTTAACATTTCAGACAAAAAAAAATAACTTTAGTAATCAGTAACAAAATTTGGTGTATAGACCAATTTATATATTTATATTGTTATTATTACTGTATAATAAATTGTATAAACTTCTGTTCACAACAAAATAACAAGAAATAAGTTGATAATTTGCAATGTTAATTCTAATTTCATAATATTTATATTATTTTTTAAAATAAAAAAATGGTGACAAAAGTCTTACATCTTCTTCCTCAAATCCGAGAACATCCCAATGATGAGCCAAACTGACCTGCTTCCGCTTCCAATATTCTAGGAATGACACAGCTACAAAACAAACATCAATCATCAATTATTACACCAATTTAGCTTTATCAGCACACTATTTGTATCATGCCACACCTGATGTCAGTAATTGTTTCACAGCAGCGTTTGATGCAAGTACATTACCACCACAGGCTTAATGTAGCATCTCCTGATATCAGCACACTTATATGATCCAAGTAAACAATCCCACTTCTATTAACATGTATCCTTAGCTAATAATTAGATGCTACAGTTTGGTGTTCAAAAATGTTTTTATTTTTTGTATAACCTAATTCTAGCCACAATGTTCACAAACATTTATGCTTTGTGTTTGTTGGGACAATGGCACTTGGACAGCTCCTGGTTGTACACATGTAGAAACATTTATATGGGATCACAACAACTGCCCAAGATTACATGAATATTTTTTTTTTTTTAAATCCAAGACTTCCAACACATGAAACTGTACTGGTACTGGTATGGCATTATAATGCGCCTTTTACTTACGGTTATAAAGCGCTGTTCTTGTACAAGAGGAGATATTCATTTGTAGTATCATAAAAATTAATAAAAAGCAGATGTTAAAGCGGAAATAAAACACCTGGCTTTTTCCCACATATTCACAATGCCTCTGAGGAACAAGACTACACAAACCAGATAAAAATATTGTTTATCAACCAATCAGTCATATGTATTATGGTTCTGCACATGGATATTAAAACCAAATTTTGACCAGGAAGTTTTGGTCTATTATTAGAATCCCTCTACAAAGTGTCTTTATAGAGGGAAATTAAGAATGATGTACAACATGCAAGATTGTTTTATTCCAATTCCAAGCATTTTTCAAAATGTACAGTTTACATGCTGTTATTGATTTCAGTCCAGCACTTGTTCTACCCAAATATCTACTACTAACAACTGTTCTACTAAATCTATTGGTAGGCCTATTCATTACAGAGCACTGTATAGACAAAACCTGTTCTTACAAAACAGTACATATAGTCATATCATCATTTATTATTTTTTAAAACTATTAAAATCACCATAATTATATTTTAATTGAAAGTATTATTTATTTGAAGGGAAAGTTTTCAGTTCAGTAGGGCCCAAGGGCGTCGATCCGTAGCTGAAAGGGGGGGGGGGTATGTGGAAAATGTAGTTGATTACCAAAGGTTACAATTTTTATTTTGAAGACTGCATGGTCTAGGAAGTGTACATTTTTTTTATGGGGCAAGTTTCCAAGGGCGGGTATTCTAGGGGCGAGTTGACTGCCAAAGAGTGTTGCCAAAGTGCGAGCCAGCGTGTTAGTTGATCACAAGTGCGAGACATCGCAAGTGTGAGCCAGCGGGCCATGACGTCACGACAATAGATACGAGGCGTTAACGAGTTGTGCGAGGTATAGGCTGAGATTTGTGGAGTACAATTCAAAAAACAACTATAGGTCTAATAATGAATTATTGTGATGTTAAATAGACAATGTTAGCTATCAAGGAGCGACGTTGTTTTTCACTGGGACCTTCGTCCCTTCAAGGCTAGGCCTATACCATCCTAGCTAGTCTAGGCCTAGAGTAGGATAAGGCTAGCGCAACATGCGGACGTTGGTACGTGTAGGTTAGTCTACAAACGTCTCCTAAAGTATTTGATTTTACCCGGCAGAACGAAAGAAGGAAACTCCGCTTTTCAGTCGTCTTAGGCCCTTGTTTTTTGACAATGACCTTTCAGAGGTCAAATTGCTGTCAAGAATATAAATTGGCTGCTTCGCAGCAATTAGCTTGTAGCGTATTCGAAATTCGAACTATGAAAAACAAATAAGATAAACTTAAAACAGTCATTAATTTAGTCTTTTTGCATGTACGGTACTTTTAAAATCATTCAAGAGATTTTTGCTTTTCTCCTCTTTTTGAATTTCACTTTTGTGTAAGTAATATTGCGATAAATTATTGTGAGTGGAAATAATACCGTCTAATACTCAGTGGCGGCTCCAGGAAAGCAAATTAGAGGGGGACAGGGAGGGACTTGCACGTTGGGAAAGTATCACCTCAGTCCCACCATGGTTGGGGCTTAGGAAAGAAAATTTATGATTATGACACCTCTAGACTGCCGGAAATGGCACTCTCAGACCTAAATTCTAATTATAATTTTCCTTTGTTTTTTTTCCATTTTTTTTAAATAATTTTGAAAAAATTAGGGTCGGCTAGGCCCCACTTGAATCTGCCACTGATTATTATGGCGTCATTGCGAGACTGCGTCAACGTAACACTGGAGTTTGTAAACTTTTGGTAGGCTTATCACTTAATCGAAATAGGTAGACATCATATCCGTGTTAAAGGCTGAAATTAGAAAAAACAGTAATCCTATGTAGGCCTATGTAGATAATATTAAACACTAGTATATACGTACGGGTCATAATAATATACAAAAAGAATAAATCATTTATAGTAGAAATTGTGCACTTTTGAGTTTGTAAAAATATTGGCCTAACAAGGATACATGCTTTCAATTTTAACAACGTTCAGTACATTGTTTTCACAATAAATTTAGCCTCTGATAGTCGTTGCACCCATAAAATCGATCTAGTGGGTTTCTGAGATGGTTACGAAATGTTTAAACAATTGCGTTTTTACTAAAATGTAAAGGAGGGAAAAACAAAAAGCAACAAAAAAGAGGATATTATTGATCCATAAACAATCAACTAATACATTGAAAGGAAGTGTTTTGTAAGGGCTGATCTGAAACTTCCAATTGATGTTGATTGTTGAATATCCACAGTAATTTCTTCCCATAGTCTTGGAAAAGCAACAAATGCAGAATTTAAAAAGATATTACTTTTTGCATTCCAATGGATCAGTCTACCCTTACACCTTTCACTAAAATTATTGATCAAAGGAAGATGGGCAAAAGCCGTTGATAATTTTATAGCCTAAAATTAATTTTTGTAATTTAAAAGTATCTTCTATAGTAAGAATGTTTAAAGATTTTAGCCTATAATGATAAGATGTTTCCCAATTACCATGCACATATCTTGTTTATATACTGGTATCAGCTAATTTTGTCTGTCCACCACAGGGATGTATTGACCAGCACGTCATGACCAGCTGGGTATGCACCTGCTTGTCTCAAACGATGTGAGTTAAGTGCACAAGAGCCTATGTTTACCGTACTCGCGCGAATAAGCGCCCGGGCGCTTAAAATGTTTTTGGCTATTTTTGAGGGGTGCTTATTCGAACGGGGCGCTTATTCAAACGGTGCGCTTATGAAAACCGAGTGGAAATTGAGGGGACGCTTATGGGAATAGATGAAAATTGAAGGGATGCTTATAGGCAATTGGAAAGTTCAAGGGGTACTTTTTTTTTTTGAATAACAAATGGTTTTGGTGAAGAAAAGGTAATCGTCAAGAGAGCATGGCTTATGACAAAATGTTGGTGGTACTTATACAACAGCAGATGAAATTAGTGGTGGTGTTGGTGGTGGTGGTGAACGTGTTGGTCATCTGCCAATTCAGATTAGCAAGATCGTTGCAAGGTTTCTTGCTTAGATACGAGAGTGATGAGGTCAATTTATTTTTGTTGACTGAAAATGGCCATAGAGTATTTTAATTTTTAGATATTAAATACTGTAGTTCTAAATCCAAAAAGGGAACAATAAAACAAGAACGGGATTCTAAAGATGCAACAAAACTGAAAACCATGTTAAACTTAATGGAGACTGATAGACCAACAGATGGATAGATGGACTGACCGACCGACAATGCGAAGATAGATGCGAATAGCTGATACAGAAAATTAAGTTGCTGATGTACTGTACTGTATGATTGATTTTTTTTAGGAATTGAGAGGCGCTTATTCAAAATTGAGGGGGCGCTTAAGACAATCTTCATATTAGGAGGGGCGCTTATTCAAAAACGGGGCGCTTATTCACGTGAGTGTATACGGTACACTGGTTTATAGTTCTTATCCAAAAAGAACAGTGGACGAGTGTGCTGCTAGACCTTGGCGCCGACATTATAGCTGCAGGATGGTCAATTGACTCTTCAATATATACAAAAAAAATGAAATACCAACAGAGATCACAGCTCAGTGGGCACTATGTATGTGCTGAACTGTGGTGATCCTTTGGTATGCGGGCTAAAATACAAGTATAATAAAGTCGGAAGAGACGTTTAAGCCGTTGTTGTTGTTAAAGAACGCAGTTCTCCCCCACCCTCTCCACTAGAGCTTGGTGATATTATGGCTGCAGGACGGTCAACTGACTCTGTTCAACATATTTTAAAAATTAAGGAAATAACTTACCCCAGAAAGACATAAAAATGGCAAAGAATACTGTTCCTTCGTGATCAAACAGATACGCCATCTATAATTAACAAATTTGAAGATCATACAATTTTTATTCACAAACTATTATTACATATTTTATTTCAAAGATTGCCCAACAGTGGGTAACCCACCACTTACAGTATGAAATTATCATTTTTTGCAATTATAATAGTATCAGATTGGATTTGACAATATTACCTTCAACAATCAAATTGAAAACACAAAAACAGAATGAACAACAACCACAATTATTACATACAAGGTAAAAACATTATAGGGTAACTGGGAACGTATTTTGAATAAAGCCTACCCACTTGCCCGAACACCGCCCGTGTTTTTTTTACGGTCGGACAAGAATTTTAGGGACCACTTGTCCGTGCAAGCACTTTTAGAAAAGGCTACTTCTCACCATGTAATGTGTAATGCTTTTACAGTACTTATAAAAAGTCCGAATCTTGACAATGTACAGCATATTTTATTGACAAATTGTCGGCGCACAAAGAGATATCAAACAGAAAACTGACTATGCCATGGTTACGCACGACACTGCGTGCATCAAGTTAGAGTCCCTAACTCTAAAATGAGTAACTCAGGCTTACTCAATATAAAATTTATTTTCTGCAGTAAAGATTGAAAATGAATTCTTAATTGTTAAAGCCCCATTCCCGGCAAAATTTCAATTTTTAAGAAAAATCTAATTTTTGTGTAATGTTATAAAGATTTATAAATATAATACGGAATGGCTAGTTTAACTAAATTTAGACATTCCTAAGAATGAAAAAAATGTAAAATAAGACTGAAATTTGATTTTTTGTGTTCCACACAAAAAATAAATGCTGTCTCTTATACACATCTAGATGTGTATAAGAGACAGGTGTACATGTTTGACATGAATAAATATTTTTCCATGATTTATAATAATTGGAGTAATGCAAATGCATATTTTCTAAAAAAAGTCATTTTTAGTGAAATTTTGCCGGGAATGGGGCTTTAAATGTTAGCCAGATCTGTCATATGTGTACAAACTATACCTACAGCAGGTACACATTTTCGCACGATACCTTGTTAGCCATCAGCCGTCTGGGCCTGATTCACGTGGGCTGTTTACAATAAAAATTCACACTGGTCTAGTCTATAAATACCAGACATATTTAAAGACTTTGGGCGCACAGCCATTAGTTGATTAGTTGAGTTGGACATGAAATATCGGGACTTTGTTGGTGTTAAATGTTAACTAGTTATATTATGATATTATTCTGTTCATCATCATAGTTTGTTGCCCTCTAGAGAGAGGAAAAGTGAGACGACATGGGGAGGAGAAGGTGAAAGGAGATGTAGGGAATCTTGGATAGGCTTGGCGTATTGAATAAAATTGTTTCTAACAATATTTACATGGAAGTTAAAGTTGTTTGTGTCTCCAATGTATTAACACAAAAATATGGTGTCTGAAGGAACCTCTTGCTAACTCTTATCAGCTAAGGAAATACAGTTGTAACGAACACTAGCCTAGGCCTAGAAGAATTGAAAATGGCTACCACGTCTACCTCAAGCTAGGCAGCATCATCGGGTACCGGCGGTGGAGATGGAGCAGCGTCAGCTAGCCAGGTACGAATACCCCTGCCACCCAGAATTAATCTGAAAGGGGATCTCAAATCTAACTGGATAGTATTTCGTGAGTTATAGGAATCATATGAACTGCTAACTAATTTGCAAGCAAAGCCTATGAAAATCAGAGTGGCCACATTGAAAACGGTGTTAGGCCCCGAAGCGCTTGAATTGCAAAGCGGATTCTCCTTTCCCAGTGAAGCGAGTCAACAGAATATTGATGACATTATTAAAGCATGGGAGTCATACTGTCAGGGACAAACAAATGTGATATTTGAGAGATATCACTTTCATACCACTAGCCAACAGGATGATGAATCTTTCGAAAATTTCTTAGTTCTGTGGTAAAATACATAAGTATGGGCGGAAATATTGTCCAGCTTCAGATGCAATTTGTCGAAAATGTAGGCTAAAAGGCCATTTTGAGCTGAAATGTTGTAATAATGGAAAAAATAAGTACCCTTTTAAAAACCAAAAATCTAAAGGAATGCACAAAGGTGTCAAAATGATTGATGATACATATGATGATGATAATGATTTGGGTAATTACGAATGACCATTGATGTTGAACACACTGTAAACAAAGTTACTCAGAGTAATCATAGGTCCAAAATCCTATCAAATATGTAACATTTCAGGTAGACAGTGGGGCCTCCTGCAACATTATCAACAAAAATTTGGTTTCCTCAAACACAGAGATTATTGCAGTAGAAAGAGAGTTGAGGGGCTACACGGGGCAATCTGTTACAGCTGTAGGTAAATGTAAGCTCATGGTTCAAAACCCCAAAAATAATAAGCAGTACTTAGTACATTTTTATGTTGTAAACGATTGTAATCTAATGCCTATTCTGTAGAGCCCAACAAATGAATCTTATTACAGTTTTCATCATGAAACTTTATCGACAATAAGGTTGATAAAGCGATGTTGCCAAAACAACGTTGTGCTTAATAAAGACAAGTTTCAATACAAAGATAGCTCTATTAAATTTATTGGACATATATTGACACCTGAAGGGCTAAAGGTTGACCCATCCAAAGTTGATGTCATACATAATATGCTCTCTCCAGAATCGCTAGCCGATGTACAGAGACTGGTTGGAATGGTCAATTTCCTTGCAAAATTTGTACCGCATTTATCAGATAAACTAGAACCGCTATGCCGTCTTACTCTTAAAGGTCAACCATGAAAATGGACCTTCAAATTTAGTGAAGCATTCAACAAAATCAAGCGCACACTGACTACAGCCCCCGTATTAAAGTATTTTGATAAAACTCAGCCAGTTGAGGGGCAAGGTGACGCATCCAAATTTGGACTAGGCCTCTCATTCAAAATGAGTAACCTGTAATCTGGACAAGTAGGAAAATGACTTCAGCCGAGCGCAACTACTCCCAAATAGAGAAGGAATTACTCGCACTAGTATCTGGGTTAGAACGAAATCGTTACTACACATATGGCCAAACGATAAAACTGTGGACAGACCACAAACCACTAGTTTCCATCAGTAGGAAGCCCCTTGGAACAGCCCCAAAAAGACTTCAACAACTACACCAATATGATGTCGAAATTCACTATAAACCGGGGTCACAAATGTACCTCCACTTGATCTAAGCCATTGGAGAAATGATTTCCAATTCTCACTTGATGAATTTGTTTTTGTTTTTTTTAGTCCTATTTAAGTGTTTCCTTAACAGGATACAGATACCTTTATTGTCAAAAATACAAGCACAATTATGAAATTTTCCTTCCTTATTGTGAATAAATACACTCCAGTACAAAAATAAAAATAAATATGTAACAAAGCACAAACAGTATCGTAAAAAAACAATTCTAACTACATGAATTCCACTTACAACATAGATTATCTTGAATTTTCTCTTATTAAATACAATAATTGCTGAACGGCAGACAAGAGTTCCTAAATTTTCCGGTTTTAATATTTGGCATTCTAATTCTCCCAGATTTATTAACCATTATTTCAAGTGGTTATTAATAATAGTGTAGTTTTATATAGCGCACAAATCCATCTAATATTAAGATGCTCAGGGCGCTTGAAATGTGGACTAGGAACCCGATCAATGACTTTCTTCGCCCCTAAGGGTCCCTTCGTGTCTGTGCTACCCGGTAACCCGGTACCAGCAACTCTCGTCGTCCACCACAGGGGCTGTCTGTTCCAGTACACCGGGGTATCCCCCTACTCGTCTCGAAGGATGTACAGGGTTCTTTATAGTGCACACAAGCCATTGTATACACTGGGCCTACGGTTTATAGTCCTTATCCGAGAAGACTTGTTCTACCACCAGAACCATAGGCGAGCGTGCCGTTCGAACCAACGCCGATATTATGGCTATAGCTTGCGGCGCCCCTGCTAACCGCTCGGCCATTCGACTCACCAATCAACGAAAGCACCAATCAACGAAAGAATCAATATGCTGTTTATGTTTATCAACATGTTATTATCTTGAATAACCAAACAAGACAGGTGTCAGCATATTTTATGTAAGAACAACTGTCATATGGGTGATATAAAATCGCTTTAATAAAGTGACAAAAGAACGGGCGATAAACTGCATCCTTGTGGAGCACTGATATGTGGAGACCTTAATAAACTGTCTGTTAAAAGCTTATGTTCTGGTAACAGATTAAAGCAAATTGTGAAAGCACCCACAAGAGGATGCAACATTTTAGATGTTGTCATCACCAACTTGCATGACTCTTACCAAAATCCCTTAATCACTGCACCAATTGGGCGCAGTGATCACAACGTGATTTCACTAACCCCTAAGTGTTTCAAAAGTAATAACTATATCGAAGTCAGAACTGTTAGACCAATTCCTGAATCTAAATTAATTCATTTTGGCAGATGGGCCCAGGACAGAACATGGGATGAAATTCTAATTGAACCTAATATCCAAAGAAAGGCTGACATTTTTATAACATGTTGCAGGCTGCTATTGATAAATACCTCCCTACAAAATTACTTAAATGTCATAATAGTGATAAGCCCTGGATAAATGCTAGAATTAAGAAATTGATAAAGTTTCGACAAAGAGCATTTAAGGCTTGTAATGTATCCCGTAGAAAAAAGCTGAGAAACTTAATTATTTATGAAATTAGAAAGGCCAAAGAAAATTTTAACGCCAGGAAGGTCAGACCACTACGTCAGTCTGACCCCAGGAGGTGGCATAGAGCGGTACATATAGCGGCCAACATAACAAAGAAAGATCCAACTATAACTAAACCTAATATCAATCCTGATGATTGTTTAGCTGCTGCTAATGCTATTAATGCTCATTTAGCCAGCTTCTCCCAACTACAGGAGCCTATATGTATTGATCATCTCCCAGCATACCTACCTAGCTCTATGCCACCTCCTCAATTTGAACCCTGGGAAATATATAATGATTTGAGAAGGATTAATATTAACAAGTCTGGAGGACCTGATAACATTCCTCCTAAGATCTTACAAGAATGTGCTTTTGAGCTCAGCATTCCCATTACAGATATTATCAATGCTTCATTGGCGCAAGCAAAGGTTCCTTCTCAGTGGACAAAGGCCAATGTCGTCCCTGTACCAAAGCAATACCCGGCTACCATTGACAAATTGCATCCTGTCTCTCTAACGCCAACATTAGCAAAAATTGCTGAAAGCAGAGTGGCAAAAATTGTTACTGATAAGATAGCTAGTAGTTTAGACAGTCGACAATATGGCAATCAGAAGGGTGTATCAACCACTCATTGTTTACCACCATATCATGAGTGCCTTGGAGATGCCGGCCAATATCAGCACTCTGGTGTTGACTGACCTCTCCAAGGCTTTTGATATGGTGGATCACACCATTGCTTTTGAGAAGCTTTTGCAAATGAATGTACCTCCTGAAATAGTTCAGTGGATAGTCGGCTTTATCTCCCAAAGGTCTCAGCGTGTTATTTATAAAGGGGCGTTATCTGAATGGGCTACCCTCACAGGTGGGGTTCCTCAGGGAACCCTATTAGCAGTGTTAATCTTCTTAATTTATGTCAATGACTCTTTACAAAATGTTGAAAATATGGGAGCTGATGCCTGGAAGTATGTTGACGACCAAACCATCTAAATTTGGTGAACCTGGTAATTTGCAAGCAGTCCTTGACAACCTTTACAACTGGACCAAAAGTAATAAACTTAAGCTCAACCCTTCCAAATGCCAGGTGATTAGATTTTACTTTGGTCGTCGACCACTTCCAGACATCAGCCTCCACATCTCTAATGAAAATCTTCCTGTTGTAAATTCTGTTAAGTTATTGGGGGTGGTCTTTGATAACGACCTCAAATGGTCAAGTAATCCTGATGCTATCATTGCCAAAGCAAATTGTAAACTTTTTATTTTGTGCTCGTTGAGGAGAGCTGGTTTCAATTGTGATGAACTCCTAACGATCTACAGGAGTTATGTACGGCCTGTTCTTGAGTATGCTGCGCCTCTGTGGCACCCAGGCTTAACTAAACAACAGAGCATGGCGATTGAGCGTACCCAAACGCGAGTTTGTCGGTGCATTTTAGCCGATAAGTTTATTAGTTATAGTGATGCCCTTTTGCAGCTAGGACTGGAGAGACTGTCTGACCGTAGGGTCTCACTATGTACAAAATTTGCTAAAAAAGCAGTACAATCTAATAGATTTCATAATTGGTTTCCAATTAATGATGCATGTCACACCATGACACTACGCACTAATAAGCCATATAAAGAATATATATGTTTTTAGAGACTCAATTGTTTAATTTCTCTTGAATTTTTAATATGTAATACGTCTTTGTAATTTTCAAGGTATTAATGTAAATTTAATTTTTTTTTTTTTTTATGATGAAATTATATGTTTTTAGAGACTCAATTGTTTAATTTCTCTTGAATTTTTAATATGTAATACGTCTTTGTAATTTTCAAGGTATTAATGTAAATTTAATTTTTTTTTTTTTTTATGATGAAATTATATGTTTTTAGAGACTCAATTGTTTAATTTCTCTTGAATTTTTAATATGTAATACGTCTTTGTAATTTTTAAGGTATTAATGTAAATTTTAATGTTTAATATTGCTCTACTTTAATAATGATTTGTAAATTTTTAATGGCCAATATTTGTAATAATTTTTCAGTCTCTCAATTCAGCTTATGCTGCAATAGACTGTTTACTGTAGTTTGTGCGATTCTTTTTTGCAATAAATATACCTAAATATATATAACCAGTATTAGATAGTTTAGGCTCTGAAATATCATTAAAACATACTGTTTGTGACCTGTTAGTTAAAAATTCTGATATCCATATATTAAAAACTGGGTTAACATTGATCTCTGTAAGTTTTTTCATCAGTAAATAGGGCTGTATTGTACTGAAGGCTGATAAGAAATCCAGAAACAAGATTCTGGCACAAGTTGCCTTTCCCTCCAAATGCTTAATGACCTTATGAGTAAGTACTATTGTATATAGTACAATTTTCTACTCAGCTTTGTTAAGTTTTCCTCTCAAAATATGGTTTCATAAAACAAAAACAAATAGTATTAAAATACAAATTACATTTAAGGATGATTAGTTAAATAAAACAACCTACCTCTGCAGGAGAACATGTATCTGATAAGTTCCAGTACGGGCACCCAATCTGCTCATCACACAACGGACACATTAGATACATATCACCACTTTCACAAATTTCTTTACTAAGAAAAATTACACAAATTAATAAAGACTACATCACTAAGATATTATTAGTATACATTTGATAATTAGTTAATAACAACATTCCATTGGTCAATTCAACCTGGTGAGGGGTGCAATAGTTTCTACTACTTCCCAGTGCATGCAAAATTTACCCAAAATAGACTACCGCATCCCTGCCTATGTGAACCTATGCAAACTGCGTAATTGTACTCTCACAGATCGTAATGGCTAACGTAGAAGGACAGTTTGCTGTTTAACATGGTATTATTTTATTAAAGCAGTGAATTCTACTTCACACATTATTGAATGATTGGACTACATCCCTCTTCTTCAACACCTCAGCAAGTAGAATTCACTACTTCATCTCAAACCATGTTGTATTTGTATACTGTACTCCTTCATGAATCTTTCATGGTCTAAGATGTCCACGATATTGCAATTTTGATCTCTTGAGTATGCTGATCATGACCTTTGTTTTCATTCCTTTCAGTTAGCCATTCTTGTTCTGTATATGGTCTAGGTTTCGACGCCATATTAACATCAAACACCAGGGTGTAACAAAGGATTATATAAGGGTCAATGCTCCTCGATGTTAGTAAAAATGTAAATTATTAACAAAAATTAAATGAAAATGTGTAATTTTTGTACAAACAAAACCATATTACGAGGCATTGAAGGTCTCCTTGGAGGAAATTGTAGTGAAAATCCTGTACTTACGCTGGGATATTGTTGCCTATCGTTACGATACCATACAGGAATACAAGCACTCCAACAACAGATGCTGGCAGCAACCATGCTGTGTAGAAGCCTAAAATGGTGGCATTTTCAAACATACGTTATTTCTCTTAAATGATAACTGGCAACATTTTTTATAACTACAAAACTGATTATTTTGGAAATAATATTTCTTTACCATTAATGCATGGAATTGTCTTGTTTAATTGCTGCATTCATCTACACAAAAGTTTTGCAATGGTCTAGACACAAGTCACCAGCAAGTATTTTAGTCATATGATTACAATTTCACTAACCAATACTCTTCCCCTACCCCTGGAAAATTTATTTCCAAGATGCCTGGAAATGTATTTAGGATCTGCATTCTTTTAATAAAAGATTACTCGCAGTTCAGGTAGTCCAAACGCACCTTTCATGAGCTTGAAGTGTTTACGCACGGAGCTTTGTGTACGTGTCCTTTGAACTTTAAATATGACAGTACTTCATAAAACAACATATTCACAGTGTTGATGCAGGGCTGGTTGGTATACATGATGTTACAATATTTTAAGTACAGATGAAGAATGTTTAGTAGACAGCTACAAAGGTCACAAATATATACAGTACACATATTTTATATTAATGTAGGCAATACATTTAGGCATGTGATTCGCATCCTTAGCGCGAGACCTTTAATGCAAGAGAATTGGTAGGTTTGCATAGTTTGTAACTAATAAATCAAAACAACATTATACCTAGCCAAGCAAAGTAAATGGCAATCTTTTCTCCAAAGTATTCTCTGATATGATCCAGAGGTTGATACTTGTTCCAGCATCCCCATCGTCCCCAGTACTCATGCAGTATTTGCCGCTTATTTAAAGTATCCTCACTCACATAATGTTCAGGCTTCTCGTATGGACCCTATAAATGTTCAATACCATTATTAAAAGCTGCAAAATATCTTCTATTGTCATGGGCATCCCCCTAATTTTCCAAGTGGGGGATCATCCTATCAGATGTTCCCCCTCACTTTTCTATATTTAAAACCCCACTTTTCAAAGCAAGTGGAAAGAACAACAAGTATGAATGATTCATATATTTTCTCTGTTCACTTGTGCTCTGTTTACAGTGCGCAGTGCATATTTCAGGATTAAACCGAGTAAAACATGCAATTGTTTGAACACTTTGCATCTCTCAGTAACCACCCCATCTATTTTAAGGGTTCAAACAGTTATCAAGAATTTCCCCGGGTAAAGTCCCAGCATGGAGGTATTCAGGGTCTGAGGATTGGGAAAGTCGGCCTAGGTCGGTAAATTTAACAAATGCTCAAAAAATAAAGGAATTGTCTCCGAATTCTGCCGACTTGAAACTCTTAAAATTGCTTACAACAGACATTGGTCGCCATTTGAATACAAAGCCCAATCTTGTAAATTATTTTGTTGTTTACTGTCACTAAAAATAAGCAGCTCGCTAACTGCGGCTAAAAATAGACAACACCGCGGTCCGTCCCTGAAAAGACCTGCCCAGTGGGCTGATCGGATTGTTAATTCACAGCGTGATGACTCAGGTGTTTCCACAGAGATTCGCTGCTAAAAATAACTTGTTACATCATGCAAGACTGATTTCTTTGCTCGAATATTGTTTTGATAGGCTATTGAATCGTAGGTAAAAACCACCTCGCAAAACGATCGTCATTTTCGTCTGTTCATACACTAGGCCTATGGAATCCCCGGGTATAATTCGGGCCCCCCACCCCCAAAATCGTGACAGTTTCGCATTCTTGGGGATGGGATTATACCCGGGGAACAATGGACTAATATTCCCTTCATCACACTGGCAAGTAGTGGATACTTCTTGCATTTTTTTTATTCTAAAAATATGGACGTCCAGATTTTTTGGCGTTTTTGACATCAGAAATCAGGAGGTTGGCATGTATGAAATTATTTATGTGTATTATTTTTCTCCCAACATCATTTGATGGATAATTCTCACAAATGTATGTATCTAGTCCACAATACGGGCTCAAGATACTACTTCTTTCAACTATATACATCACTACAATATTATGCACATATAAATCAAGCTTACATCATGCAGGGGATAGGCAGCACTAAACACCTCCTCATCAACAAGACGATCAATACCAATTTCAGCTCGTTTCCTTTTGCCGTAAGTGGCAGTCTGCAGAATCTCATTGACAATAGCAGACCGCTCAGTGTTTGAAAAGAAATGATCCTTGTTTTCTCCTCCCAGAAACCTACAATTTTAATTTACACAAATACATTTTTTGTTATTGGTCATATAAACTGCTACAACTTCACATACAATTTGTAGGTCAAACATGCTTAATTGAGTTCATGCATACATTTTATGGGTCCTACATGCTGCTACAAGTTAACATACACATTTTACAAATCATACACATGGTACTACAAGTTTACAAACACACTTTATGGGTCATATATGCTTAGTTGACACACATTTTATGGGTCATACATGCTGATGTTCACAAACATTTTATGAGTCATACATGTTAAGTTGACACATTGGGTCATGCATGCTAAGTTGACACACATTTTATGGGTCATACATGCTGATGTTCACACACATTTTATGAGTCATACATGTTAAGTTGACACATTGGGTCATACATGCTAAGTTGACACACATTTTATGGGTCATACATGCAGATGTTCACACACATTTTATGAGTCATACATGTTAAGTTGACACATTGGGTCATACATGCTAAGTTGACACACATTTCATGGGTCATACATGCTGATGTTCACACACATTTTCTGAATCATACTCAATACACAACAAAAAAAATTTGTGCATACAAACTGATAAAATTACTACCTACAGCTCACATCATACACATTCACATTCACTAAGTTACATAATATAGTCAATAGACTGAATCAGTCATCTAAGTTGCTGGGTTATCCAACCAGAAGAAACATGAGTGGTACATAGTTTTTGACATAAATTTACAAAAATGTATGTACTATACTGCCCCTCCCCCCTCCCATGGCAAAAGGGCATAAATGACATTTTTGGCGAAATTAAGTTATATAGTCTTAGTGGGATAGTATTATGCTTTATGTATACATGTTAAAGCAAGTTAACTTAATTTTGAGATATTCAAAACCTCTCAGTGGTTTTAACATACAAGATTTCGGTGACAGTTATTGACTAATTCGGTCTATTGTCATACAAAAACTGAAAAGTTAAACTTAGATGTACTGTGAAAATAATGAAATGGTATAATACTGTAAGCACTCAGAAGATGAAATTTAAAAAATACACACATGCATTAGCACAACTGCACACAGAGTTTGCATGTTTTTTTAATACAGGTCTCCCTTCAATTAAAATACCACTTTTGGGATCAGGGTTTTCATGGTCCTTGCAGCCTTGTAATTTAATTAGAAAAAAATTATTATAATAAAAGAGGCATTCATTTGGGGCCTCATAACAGTGGTGTTCAATTGGAGGTGGTCTTTAATTGGAGGGGTCTTTAATTAGAAGAAGACCTGTACAATTAAGAGTCATTAATATGCAATAACAAAATGATAAAATTAACCTAAATATATACTGCTGGTGTTGGACTATTAGTCCAACACCAGCAGTATATATTTAGGTTTAATTTTATAGATTAAATCTCAAACAATTGAATATTCAAGGCCTACAGTATTTGAAATGCTTCTTTACACCATAGTAAATAAAGTTACTTAAATCAGCATGTACTTCATACTTTGAAATAAGTACATGGAGCATATAACGGAATTTTACTTTTTAGTAATGTGTATTTATTAATTTTATTGTGCATCAATATGGAAACAGAAATTAGCATACTGTGTGTCTTGTTAAAGGCAAGACATCTTTTTGAGGGTCCCAAATGATCAGCTTCTGCTGGATGGTTCACCCTCATTAAATATGGTTCAAATAAATAATAAAATAAATAAATCTTTGGACAATTCCTGTAGTGAAAGGCTTAAAGGATGCTTTTAAAGTAGAATGCAGAAAGCAGACCTATTCCACTTACAAGAACAATCTAGCCAAAACTACCAGTAACTATACTGTGCATAACTAAATTAAAACCAGAAATATTTCCTATTAAAAAAAAAACGGCACAACATTTTTACCTTATTTAATTTGTTTTTACAGGCAATTCCAAATTTATCTGTGTGAATTTTGTTATTTACTTAAACTTAAATTAAATTCCAAAGGGTATAGCGAAATTTAAATTACCGTATTTACAATTGTGAATAAATTAATTCAAAAGGGTATTTTTGTTTACTGTAATTCGGTTTTCATTGCCATAAATTAATTCCAAAAGGTTTAGCCTATATACCCTAGTAGCCAGACTAGGTTTTGTATGCACATTGAGGTCCAGAGAATTTGACTTTGACAGAAATTGGTTTAGGGTGGTCCAAGAATCATTTTTGGCTTGGTAACACATTTTCAAAATGTGGCAAAAGGTCAGGGTCAAATGTTATAACTATAGGGTCGTCATATCTTCACAACCACTGGTGGTAGAGAGTTAATTTTGGTGTCAATATGTTCGGAATATTAATGTTTCTATTTGGTCTAATAGAAAAGTTTGCTAGAAAATGACCGGAAATGCTGTTTTTGACCGTTGACATGTTTCAAATGTCATATTTATTGAGTCCTTATTATCTCCACAACCACTGGTGGTAGAGAGTTAATTTTGGTGCCAATTTGTTAGGAATACTCATGTTTCTATTTGCTCTAATAGAACATTTTATTAAAATATGACCGGAAAAGCCGTTTCTGACCTTCGACATGTTTAAAGGTCATAGCCACATAATCCTCATATCTCCACAACCACTGTGGTAGAGAGTTAATTTTGGTACCAATTTGTTCGAAACATTCGCGTTTCTATTTGGAATTATAGAAAAGTTTGCTAAAAAATGACCGGAAATGCTGTTCTGACCTTTGACATGTTTCAATGCATATGCATCCCTACACATACTGGTTGTAGAGACTTGATAAAGATCTCAAATTATTCATTTACACTTGTTTCTGTTTATAGGATTCGATTATTTTTAAAACAAATATGCCGATATTTATCATTGACCCAAGTCGCATGGTTTAATTTCATCGAATTTTGTCAGAAGACAATTTCACTTACAAGAAATATAATAAATCAAATCAAGTCGGTCTAATTGAATGTATGATACAAAAGCGACCTGAACTGCACCTCCAACTAAGAGTTCAGTGGATTTTTATCTCTGTAACTACTATACTGCTAATTTAGTTTAATTATATAATCAATTAAAGCAAATAGGCGTTTCATATCTGTAACTACTAGATGTAGACACTAATCAATTTGACACTATATACTATGTATATATATATATATATATATTTAAGGGGAAACTCTTTTGTCTATGATTTCCCCTTAACGTCGCTTTAGTTTCCCCTTAGCGACACTACTTTCGCCTTATGGTACTGTTTTTACTGGACGAAAGTCTCAGCATGTTGACGCCAAATCAATCTTAAATCAATCACATCTCTTCATTTTTTACTTTGTCTTCCCTTGTTTGTTTTGTCATCCATGGGGGACTACATTGAAAACCTTAAGATGTTTCATCATCAGCTAATGCAGATCCATGCTGGACGAAAGTCTCAGCATGTTGACGCCAAATCAATCTTGTATCAATCACATCTCTTCATCTTTATACTTTGTCTTCCCTTGTTTGTTTTGCCATCCATGGGGGACTCCATCCTATTACTGCTTTTTGTTTTAAGAGGCTTAATACTTATCTACAATTTATTTATATGCCATGAAAATGCTTGCTTCATAGCCTCAGCCACTTGACAGCCTGTCAAAAATGCAATTTGGTTATCTATGTACATGGCCGCCCAAGAACTCCTGCTAACTACAAGTTCAAAAACTAGAATGAAAACCACTGAGCCAAACCGCATTTTTACCATTATTGTTATTATTATTAATAATAATAATAAAATTAATTATTAATAATTATTTTTAATATTATTTTATTTATTTCTATTCATTCCCCTTCCCCACTAGCTTGGCTAAGCCCTTCTCTACTTACTACTGCTGTCAGTGTGTGGCTATTTACGGGTCAATAGAGCATGGGTAACATACGGTATTTCGACAATACTAAAAGTTAACCCTAACCCTCTTCAGTGTACGGCACCGTATCTCTCGACACAATGAATATGGAATAAATAGCCTGGCTCTACTACGGTACTTGGCTTGGCCTACTACTTGAGTAGTAGGCCCTAGGCCTCTGAGGTTGTGTCGTCAGTTTCTGTGGTTATTTTTTATCGGCATAAGCTTACGTCCGCAGGTACGACAATAGAGCCAAATTTAATTACAATTCTCCATGACAAACCCTGATGAACTGTAAAGATAGCCAAAATAGAGGCTCTTCGAACCCGAATTCTTACTATTTTCCATCTATAACCTGATCGCTTTAGCTGAGTTGCTCAACTGTTTGAATAAGCGCCCTATCATGTGATGTTTTTTTTTTTAGCAAGCCAATAATCCAATCAATCCTGGAACTGCAGGTTGCCTGACTTGAGCTGTAGAGTAGATTCAAATATTCTTCTTACAATAGGCCTATGTCAATTTCAAAATAAGGATATTTCTCCTAGACAAGAGCTCTCTGCACAGTATTTTTCCAACTCTCCTCTCCTTACATTTGGCAATGAATCAGCCGGGAATGACAATTCATACTTTTAGAACGTTCTCATTTGAGTTTGCAACAAAACTCTGCAATGATCCTGCTAATCCCAATCGTTAAATGACCAACAAGCTTACCACCACCGCCACTAATTTCATCTGCTGTTATGTAAATGCCCACAGTAGTCTTGCCACGAGCCATGACAATTACCTTTTCTGCACCAGAACCATTCGTTTATCTTCTGTTGCAAGAAGTCCTTATATAATCTTTTTTCTTTCAAAAAGCCTCATAAGCACCCCTCAATTTTCATCTATTTCCATAAGCGACTCCTCAATTTCCACTCGTGTTTTCCTAAGCGCCCGTTTGAATAAGCGCCCTGTTTTAAATAAGAACCCTCAAAAAGTGCCAAAATATTTTATGCGCTCCGGCCCACTCACGGAAGTATGGTACGTTAAAAGAATTGTTTAAATAATGTGTGAGCTGTCTCCTTATAATTCATTCTGATAAATTACTCCAACAATGTAGTCTATGTCTAAGGCAGTCTTCAGAAAAGAGAAGGGAATTGTATCCAACTTCACTGCACTGCCCATAATTCACTATTAAAAGAACTTGACTGGAAACAGCAGGTCTTTACAATTAATCACTGTTACTGCAATACTATATTGTAGGCACACAGGTGCCTTATAACTAGAGTATCTGAACATTCTACAATGTTTAACAGTGTTATTCACAATAATATTTAGTCTTGCAATGATTTTTCAATATATTTTAAAACTTCATAATTTGCCTAACACATTTAAAGATGATTTCTTTGTTAATTACAAATCCTTAAACATATTCCAACACTACAATAATTCATAGTTCACCTCTGGTCCCATTTGCTATTAAAGAAGGCCCTTGCCATTCATCACCTTAAATGTAAATTAAACCATGGTTCATGATTAAACTGTGGTCTCAAAGCATCAAGACCAGTTGGCTGAGAGGTTGTTCCTGCTTCTTGTGCTGAAGACCCTGGCTAATACCTGGCCAGCGTTTGGTTTTAACTGGAGTCTGATCGCCTGGCTTTTCGCATAACCCTCATGTTGAGAGTTAGATGGGTCAAGGACAATGTTTGTATCCGTTTATGTCCGCTATATGTTGTAGTTATGTTGGGTATCGTTGCACTGCGGCTGCCGCGGGTCCCTATGGGCGCAGCCCAAGTAACCGATTTCTAATTGAATGAGTTAAGAACTAATAAAGAATTATTATTATTGATTGCCTCTCTCATATTCACCATTGTTGTACTAGCTGTATTAATCCCCTCATTTGTGTATTGCAACATTTTTTTTTTTTTAATCAGCGTCAAAGTTTTCTAATTCCTGAAGATGACCCAATAAAGGTCGAAACGTTAAATCATAGCCTCCCTCTCTTTACTCAGATTAGCGTTCATTCTATGTTAATGAGATATCACTGGTGTGTTCACACAAACCATAATTTTAGAGCTACTGTATCATACAATATGAAGCTAATGAGTTTGTACCTTGTGGGACTTTGTCAATTGAGGAAAAAATGCATGCACATTGCTCTTGTATAAAGTTCAGACTAATGGGATTTTGTGAAATTATGGAATATTAACAATGTTTTTTAAGGATTCACATTACAAAAACACACACACAGATCCTATTAAAAAAAAAATATGGTATAATGATTAATTTTTGCCTTTTATTTTTGTGGAGATATAAATCAAAGCACTTTAAACAATGATAGTATAATTTCCGCATGTCTAGCTGTCTATCCTGGAAATTTTGCTCACTTCATTTGGGCAGAGATGGGTACCCACTCTACAACAACATGCTACTACAACATTTTGAGTGACTTAGAAACGAATTTTGAGAGCCAAGGAACTGTACCCATTTTATAAATCAATGGAAAGTATTGCTTAATTGCTTATAATATATAATGCATAGATAGAACCTTAAACTGGCCGGCAGAATTCTTAAAATAAAAATAAAATATTAATAAAATTAAATTAAATAAAAGAAAATAAAACCGGAGCCTTGCACGCGTCAACGTTCCTATGCATGATGCATGACTTTATCAGAAAATATAAGGTTGGGTCAAATTGTGTGGTTGTTTTAACTTGAACAATTCAGAGGGGAGTGAGTTTTTATGGTCCAAAATAGTGATTTTCGTCCACATTGGTTATGTTATTTAATAAGCAAATTACAGTTAGTAGAATCATTAAAAAAAAAAATTAAAAAAAATTTTATTGTTTTAAATTTTGTAGGCCTAGGTATACAGTTATTTTCATTTTGTAATTTGGAACGATAACAGGGGTGGGGGAGCTGGCATGGCCTACTAGACAACAATATATTAAACCACCTTAACAGGCGTCAACATTCCTATGCTGAATAATAGAGAAGTTATATGACTGAATTTTATACACGAAATATTAAATTTGAAAACATATTTAGGCCGTTTGCTGTGTTAGCGAAAATGTAGGCCTACTGTATGGCCTAATTAAAACATCAACTGTGATACTTTTATTAATATGGATTGTTATTAACTTACGCAGTTACGTATTCAGGGAGGCGCAGATTCCCTCCTCCCCCTCCCCCCACCACTTTGTACACAGTTTTAATACAAATTCTTTCCTTAAATCACTCAGACTCAGTATTATAGTGATCAACAAAACTTATGAAGTAATCAGTTTGGGTCAAATGTCTGTGTAAAAAAAAAAAAAAAAAATTTAGGACAAAAATAAAATTACAGTAATATAACAATATTTGGTTTTATTTGAAAATTATTTTTTACTGTACTAAATGCAGTATCAATAAACACAACACTTTGTTATGTTAGTGATCTTTGCACTAGTATGTTAATGACGCCTTGATATTTTCTAAAAGGGCAATGTGGGCCAGTCTGACAAGATTGAGTGCAATGGGAATAAAGTGATGGATGGCTATTTAGAAAACTAATCCCAAGGGTACCATTAGGCATGTCAGAAAATTTTACCTGAAGATGTCTACACACACACACACACACACACACACACACACACACACACACACGCAAAAAAGTGAATACAATAGTTCCTATTGCATTACATGCATAAGAACTAAAAATGCAGAAAGAGCTGTCCTTATCAGATAAAAAAAAATGCTGTGTGCAGTTCTGTTAGATGAATATGAGCACCTTGAAGTGACATTATTTACTATTATTTAAATTATGTAAATCAGAGAAAACTTAATTTTGTTGAAAACTATTTCATAATTGTAGGATTGACAGTATTAACAAAAGGATAAATTTCAAGAAGTCATCACTGTAAATGCAATGTGCCAAACGTACTGGCAAAACACACTTGGGATAATATTAAAATTCATCAAACAGCCTTAAATGTCTTGAGTATGAATGCAGATAAGAACATAAATAACACTGGTTCTTCTATAAACAAATCACTATTAAAATATGGTGAGTATGGCTATATGGTTAGCTTAGAAAAAAATATAATGAAAATTAGAGTGTTACAGTACAATCAATAACAGCTAGTTGCACAAGTAAGAAGGAATTATCATAGTATTTAGCAATAATCCAACTCCTTAAATCATCATCATCATCTCTTACAACCAAATATTGAAAAAAAAATATACAAATGTGACTATCATAAAAACACATGGTTAAAAACTGCTGTGAGTGAATGAAATGGATGGACATGGCAAAAACAAAAAAATAAACTATTTCTCTCTTTCAAAAAAAAAATATCCAATGCAATGTTAAGTTGAAAGTTCACTAAGCATTTTTACTATGGTAATGATGATAGATTTTAACTGGGGATTAAATACGAAGTAAAGAATTAGCAGGCACTATGCAAAATACTACAAATTAGACAACAGTGTAGCAAGTGATATGGAATTAGCAGGTACATGATAACAATTTACCAACAGCATGCTGGTGTGAAAGCATTTCCAGTACCTTGGAAGTTGTGACAACAACAACAAATGAATCATTGTTGAAGCTGAAATCAATGCAGTAACAAAATAATCCACATATGCAGATAGAAATTCTATAAAACGTGTCATAACCAATAACTGCACAAAAGATTTGATCATAAAATCAATTCACTGTAAAGAGAAATTTCAAAATGGCATTACTGTATGCAATGCCAAACATACAGGCAAAATACAGGAAGGTATTACAGTATTACAATTCATCGAATAAGCCTTAAATGTATTTTAGGTAAAACATTATTATCAAAATTATATTAATTAAAAGTGAATATTCATAGTGTGAATAACATAGTATTAAATACAATTTAATGCACAATACTTATGTTTTCATTATTAAATGATATTCAGCAAAATGCTTAATGTCAACTAGTATTACAGAATTTTAAGTAAATAACTTATTAATATTAACATGATAATAATAATTATAGAAGATGATGAACATGAACTTACTTGTCAAGCTTTGATCGTTTGAATGGGCAGGTGAAGTAGTCAAGGGGCTGGTTAGGAACTGTCTGTGCCATCATGTTGGGAATGTGAAAAAAATTCAACACCTTGGATGACCAGTTTGAGCTTGGATTGGGATGTGCCTGTGATTATCAAAAATTCAGAAGTACTGTAACAACTTACTGATGTTTCAATTTGATCTAATTATTTTTTTTTCTATTTTATTCTTTTTGGCGAGAAAATACCACAATACATTAAAATCGAGCAAAACAAAATACAGAACTAATTTCCAGGAAAAATAACATGGCCAAAATTACAAGAAAACTCAAATCAGTGCCAAGGAGCCACTGTTACCCAAAAAGGATGTGCTATTCCATACAAAATATGAATGAGTAAAAAAAAGATTATAAACACCTTAGGGACCAAAAAAAGTGTCCCCTGAATAGGGGTATCAGAATAGGAATACCCCTATTCAGGGGACAACTAACCAAAAACATAAAATTGTCCCCTTAATTAGGGTTTTTGGTATATAACGATGACATACATTCTCTATAATATTATCTTTATTGATATAAGAATCAGTTACAGTAGAATAAGAACTAATTTATAGCAATAATTTGCAATGGAAATACAATTCATTCATAAAATAAAACCGGAAGAAATGTAATTAAAATAACAATAGTTTATATGTTCCTAATATATTTCATTAAGCAAATATTCTTTTTTTATTGAGCTTTCTATTAAATGATCAAATAATTCCATATGGTTTCAAATAGTATAATGTGATTAATATGTTTGTAATGTGTATGTGAAATGTCCTAAAATGGTAAACAAATACTGGTTTATTTACAAATAACAACAATCACTAGGGCTTTCTATAAGATAAATGTAGCATGAAAAGAGTAAATGTGTTTTGATATGGATTAGAATCCTGTATGAAATACACAAAAAACATAGAAAAAGAAATCCCCCATTGTTAAGGGTCAAAATCGACAAGATTCATTTACAAAGTTCAGTAGGCCTATACTGATATTCACTCATACATTAAGGGAAAAAAATACTGGTTTATTGCTCAAAAGGTGTCAAAATGTAAAATTGAATAAATTTTTGTTATTTTTAGAGTGCTGTAGATATTGTGATACAATGAAAAAAAAATAATTGTCCCCTTAATATGGGTTATTTGACCATTTGGCACACTCAGAAAGTGTCCCTGTCTCCTTAATTGGGATTGGCTGTAGTGTTAAAAGATATATTGCTCCTCGTTCATGGAAAAGTGACCCCTTAACAGGGGTGTCCCCTGAATAGGTATGTCCCAAAGGAAGTTCTATAGTAATTTCTAATTTTACTTTTAAAAAAACAAGACATGAGCAAAACAACAAAAAAGTTCCTACTGTAAGGTCTGCTGGGAGACTATGCCAAGTTCAGACAAATTGTGTTGGGATAAAGTATCTTGAAGTGTCATTCTGACATTTTAAGTGTATGATTGTAAATAACTCATGATGATGGTTATTAATAATCAATGTTTTGAAATTAATACTATTATTTATTAGGAAAATTAATAAGGATATTACAGACATTTACTAGTAAAACTATAAAATAATATCTAAATGAAGTCTGTCAAAAGATTTGAAGTGCCATATCTTGCCACATTTAATAATAAGAATAATAATAGTGTAGTTTTATACAGCGCATATATCCATATGCAAGATGCTCAGGGCGCTTGAAATGTGGACTAGGAACTCGATCAATGACTTTCTTCGCCCCTAAGAGTCCCTTCGTGTCTGTGCTACCCGGTAACCCGGTACCAGCAACTCTCGTCATCCACCACAGGGGCTGTCTGTTCCAGCACACCGGGGTCTGTTCCAGTACACCGGGGTATCCCCCTACTCGTCTCGAAGGATGTACTGGGTTCTTTATAGTGCACACGAGCCATTGTATATACGCTGGGCCTACGGTTTATAGTCCTTATCCGAGAAGACTTGTTCTACCACCAGAACCATAGGCGAGCGTGCCGTCCGAACCAACGCCGATATTATGGCTATAGCTTGCGGCGCCCCTGCTAACCGCTTGGCCAATCGACTCACTTTGTATGTATGTTCCAGGAGTTTTTGATCTCGAATAAACCAAGTTGAATGTCTCTGTATTTTCTCAATTTAATATTTTTGACCTATACAAAATGGGTACCAAACATGGCAACAATATTGGATGTGGCATCTTCGACCAACAAAAAAATAGATTAATAATGTTTTGTAATATCACTTCATCGATTGGGGTATAAATACACCTGAAGACAAAGGTGCTATCCGCATACTGGAAAGGCATCGAATCAAGAAGGTGTTAGTGTAGGTCGTTTTTATATATCTTAAAAAGTAAGGTCATTCACATAGCACCGCAAGAGCAACACAACCCTAAAAAATCAGATCAACACATAAAGTGGAGACACAACAATATATTCTAAAACTAAATCATTTCACTTTCACTTTTATATCAGCAGCACACATCAAAATGATGGTGCGTTCACTTACAATTTACGAAAGAAACATACTGTACAACATCAAAAGACTAAGAAAAAAAATTAATCTAAACGGAAATACGAGATGAACAAAAAGATTTACAAATTAATACAGTATGGTACAAAAAATGTTACAAATGATAACAAGAACAAAAAAAAATGTTGTTTCTTACAGTACTCTATCTATAACACCTTCTGATATTATTAATATTATTCTTATTATTTCTATGATTATTATTTTTATTATTATTATTATTATTATTATCTTATTACTCTAATTTTTACCCTCGCCTCTCAGAAGAAGTGAAGAGCATTGCAGTAGCGCACATCAGTGTGCGTATTCATGTCCTCTCCCGGGCACATAACTCAAACACTACTGGACCGATTTACTTCTAATTTTCACACATTGACAATGTTACACCTACCTTGGTCCTCCTTAAATTAGGTGCTGATCGGAAGATGCAGTTTTTGGAATTATTATATTTTGTGCCTGCAACAGACAGAGCCATCTCGAGAGGATCATTTAAACTCGTTTGGATAGGCTGAGTCAACATGAACAAATCGACTGTGGCCAGAGTAGGGGGTGTGTCAAATTCTGGCCAATGAACTGGAAGCGGTCCAGGCGGAGTGCAAACACGACTGACTGACGGGCTTGTCACGCCAGGCGTATTATGCTAGGCCTCATTTGGCTAGGCCGAACCGACTCAAGCTGAGCGATCGTAGGCCATTATTTTTTCAGTACACAGATATTGCGCAACAGGGCAAAGGTTTGTAATCTCAGATTATCTTATTATTGTTACTGTCATTATCACCGTATTATTAGGTTATAAGGTAATTGTTCTTACAATTGTTTTTATCGTGATCATTATTGTTATTAATATTATCACCATCACCATCATTATCAATTAATAAATTAATTAATATTTTTAATATTAAATAAATTGTTAATAATAACTCCCCTCCCCCACAAAAACCCCCCTACCCCAACAAATCCTCTCCTTCCCCAATCTAATAAACTCTCACTCCAGAGCCTCATTTGGAATCAACCCCTCTCAAAGTAACGCCTGGAGGACGCGGAATATCATGTTTTTTTGGCGTCATCTGTGTATAACCACACCTATTTTAATCTCCAAACTGTTTCCAAAATGTTAGTTTTATCTATTTTGAAACATTGACATTATATTTGCAAACATTAAAATAAAGAAATTTCAACTTTATCGGGCGATTATACAACAAACAACTATAAATACATGTATTCTCCAGAAAAACTCTCATCAAAACAACGTATTACCTAGGGAAATCCCCATTTTTTTCGCGTAGACGTCTGTATGTTATTTTCTGCGTTAAATTTCTGACCGTGTGGGTTTCACCAGTCATTTTAGTTTATTCAAATTTAAATATTAATTTAATATACTAGAAAATAGTGAGCACATTAATTTATCTATTATTCAATCAATAATAAAAACCGATAATGACTCAAAATATTCTAGGCCTAACTAGCCATTATTACTACTCAGTACTCATGACCTGCTACTCTAGCAAATCACGCAACAACATCCATCACGCAAACATAACCCAGAACCATGTGATACAAAGTGCACGCATTGGCAGATAACGTATTCCATTCTACTGTTAAATTACAGTAAAAGTAAGTATTACAACTTCAAGAAAACTCATGTTTTATAGTGCACATTATTTTCACATGTTTTTATTCTGAAATTATAACAGTAAACACTGCATAGCAGTATCATTCTTTCTATAACATTACTAGCCTCCCAGCAACAAGACGCCGTGCAAGAGTTTACAACCATGTGCGTTTTGTGACGATGCTCGTGAAGCTACTCACATGACTTCGAGGGAAAAAGTGTTTGTTATTGTTTTTAGCGAAGTGGGTTCAAACATGTACAATGTGTTTCAAACATTGTTTATGAATAAACGTAATGTGAAAATATTTATTTAAGCAACCTAAACCATTGCTTGAATGTCGTAGGAATCATTTGTCGCACAATAGTGAGTATAATTACAATACTAAACAGCAAACCTAGGCTAATTAATTGGGGTAGCCTGGGCCTAACCTGACAATTTTCGCCTCCGCGGTCTGCGATCTAGAATTTTTTAGAAGGTTGATGACCAGTGTCCAGTGTATAGGCTGCACCCTGAATTTCGTGGTTGAAATTGCGTATAAAATTTGGGGCTTTATACACTAGAATATATTGTAGTTTTAGTTGCAAAATTTGATAGATTTTGATTATGGACAAAGTTTCAAAATACAATTTTTGTCATTAGCTTTCGTTTTAGTTGCCTGGTAAATCAAGAAGCGCGGCTAGTTGCTCTCCTGAAAGCGTGTCCAGGAGCGCGATCGCTCTCGCGCTCCTTAAAAATGATGGACCGATCATGCTGAAAATTTGACCATTGAACTTTACTCTCATTATCTTTCTATCAGGACAAAAAGAGTGAGGGTCCTTTATCCAGTGGCTTTCTCAAAAGACTGTGCTACATGTCATATCATACCATTTCGTCTTCATTTCAACACTGACAGACAAAAAATGAAAAACAGAAAAGTAAAAATGCTAGCCAACGCCAGATGAGACTGCTCCTTAAGCCTGCTTAAGCCTACTGTCTGAGAGTTCTCCAAAGTGCCGCTAGCAACAAAATAATATACATTAGAAACTTTGTGACAGAAGTGGACTTTAATTGCCATTCATTTTGGGGGTTTTGACTCTAATGATCACTATGTGACATTTAGACCCGAAGCTGTGAAGTTGTCACTGGTTCTACGTATTAGTTAGACTGAAAACGGCCCAATTGTTTGCCACCATGACGTGTACAACTGCATAGAGAAATTTTACAATTTTTTATCATCCAATGCTGATAAGACATTGCTAATATGAGTAATTGCTCATGATAATTGAAGTGTTAATCCTATAATCCTATTACTGGCTATAGGCAGTGTAGATCATTAGCCATTGAAAACGTCATCTCATAAAGTGTTGTAGTCTGAATTTTAGTTAAAATAATTTATGCTTTAAGTGATAGGGGCCTATTAGAACCAGACATTATTTCTAATTTCTTCAGTTTACAGTATAATCGATCACAGTTTAAACAATAAAGATGAGAACAGACCCAGTGCGTAGCGACGGCTGCGCCCTAGGCCAACATTCCTGAGTGTGTAATTCGCGAACCCTGGTGGACCTCACTATAGACCGACTGCCAAAGAATATTATAGGCCATTATTTTTTCAGTACACAGATATTGCGCAACGGGGCAAAGGTTTGTAATCTCAGATTATCTTATTATTGTTACTGTCATTATCACCGTATTATTAGGTTATAAGGTAATTGTTCTTACAATTGTTTTTATCGTGATCATTATTGTTATTAATATTATCACCATCATTATCAATTTTACAATTATTTTAAATATTAAATAAATTGTTAATAATAACTCCTTCAATAACTCATCAATATTTTACTTTTTCTTCAAAATATAAGATCAAAATATTGAAGGTACATAGACATTCAAAGTATAGGCAGTGTTACACACTGGCCTAAATAAAATCTGCCATGCCTATTATCTGTATATGCTATGCTACTAGCGCACAGCTCTCCACGGTGGCATAGGCCTGTGTAGAAAGATGTATCCTCCTCTACAGTACAGTAGGTCCTCCGAATCGAGAGGCGTATACTGTATTGTTGTTGAAAATTTAACATTAATTTAAAACAAATCTGAAATCTGCTTTGTTCGTTATAAAATAATTATATAACAAGGGAGATAACTGATTAAAATGCGCTGTCATCTTTTACTCAAGCAAATCTCAAGCGCGAGGCTTGCATGATCAACCACACGTGGTGCGAGTATTGGGCGATTTGGAACTGTCCATTTTCCAACAGGGTATAATTTGTTGTTTTTGTATGACGCCTGTAGATTTGAGAAATTATTCATCATTTCTGATAATGACATGCTTAATATCGAAATATTTAATCCCAACACGATGGCATGCATTTTAATACTTATAATACTGTACTACTGTACTTTAAAGGCATGTTGTACAAGAAAGTTTCACCAAGTATACAATGGACTTGTTTCTGGGCTTTATTTCAGATTCCAGCCGATTTCAGTATAAAATAACTAGTTTTATGCATGAAATCCACGTAAATTCAAATAATATAGGTTGTTTTATCAAATGTATATGTTTATGTTTCAGTTGCATTCAACATCAAGTCTTCCTTGTGTTTTGTTTGCATTCCAACTCAAACATTAATAAAATCGGCCTATTGGTACTCGTGCTCCAAAGAGTTGCTAGACTTACAATACAGACATTTTATGCCGTTCAACTTAACAAACTTGAAGGCTAGCTGTGCACCTAGAGTTACTACGGCTGGTATTTACAAACTATATGAATGCGAATTTGTGTTGTAAACATACCGTGAACCAGGGCCTGGCTAGGCCTAGGCGTCTAGGAAAGCAAAAGGTAGGATAAATAATTTAAATATTTAAGATTCATTGTTATTACAGATATAGAAATTTAATTTTTCTTTATAAAATGAGGAGCAGCATTTTTTAATCGGGTGATATGTCTAAAAATAGCGATTCACTGCCTCAAATGTTGTTGTTAATTTCTTAATCTCAACAAATGGAGTAATTTGGGATTTGGGAGTTTTTCAAGTTCGTTACAAATAAAAATATGGTTTTTAAAATATTATATTTTAACAGTAATATTATTGTGACGTGTGTAAATTGTTTCCTTGTTTTGAATCCCCTTCCAGACCCAGTCAGGAGGTCTAGTAAGCACTGTTATCTACTAATTTTAATCAGTGTAATCCTTGGCAGCCTGCTGAGTTTATCAGGGATTAGTAGATCTTGGTTGTTACGTAACACCCAGAGTTTGGCCCCAAACTCTGGGTGTATTTGCAAAAAAGCTCTATGGACTTGTACACGTAATGACTAGTAGCATTTTGAAATGTTGCCAAAAGAAAGAAGAATGACACCAGTTTTTGCACTGCACTTCATGTTGTGCTGCACTGCAGTTTTGCAAATGGTTTGCACTGCATTCTGCAGGTGGTACTGCACCACAGTTCATATTGTATTGTTTGCTTTTTATGCTCAAGAGAACAAAATAAACGAACATGGGTGAAAGTTTGATAATCATCAAACTAACAACAACATTAAAAGTTACAAAATTCCAAAAATTATTTACAGGCAACAAAAAAAATTATAAACATACAAAATGGATATGAAGGTAAAAATATATAATAATCTACAATTCATATTCTACAGCACACTGCACTTTATATTACAATAAAATTTATGTATTTTACCTGCAATGGTGCCTTGAAACTTAGCTCTTCAGCATAGAACACCAACACACTCCAAGGAGCATGTAGCTTCACGTATGTAACTATTTTCTTGTCACTTTCAACAACATCCTCTTCCATTTCTAACCCTGCTTGAACTAAATGATGCAAAAATTTCTTTTTCCATTTATCATGCAGAGCATCTTCATCCTCTTCGCCTGCCTCCAACTGCTCTCTCTTCTCCTTTTCCTTCTTTTGCTGTTGTTTTTCATTTAGTTTTTCTTCTTCCCAAACAAGAATGAAATCTAAAAGAAATAAAAAAATAAAAAGAAAAAAACATTTCTTAAAATTCTTTATTTCTTTAGTAACACCTAAAATTAACCATGAAATTGCAATTACTTTAAAACATTGATTAGACTTGATTTGATAATTAACGTCATTAATGTTAAGCTTGTTCACTTCTAAACACAGCTAGAATGATATCAGTAGAATGTCTCCCTGCTACAGTACTGACATGTATATCAATAAAAATTAAATTTGTGACTGAAACTTATTATTCTGTTGCATATCTTTTTCATTTTGTAGTATATACTGTGTTCTCCCAATTGAAACATTTTTACTGGTAAATTTGTCTATATTTCTTTTTTTTTTTGTATTGTTTGCAACACCGTGTTTTGGTGTTCTTTTTTTTTTATACCGTGATAAATAAATAAATAATTAAAATATAAATTCAGCTATGCACACAGTATGAGGGCTTATCCCTTTTGAGTCGGGTTTTTAATGATTGAAAAAGTCAACACATACAGTCATAGCCAGGGATGTAATTGTGCAGGGCGGAGCCAAGTGGGGCCGCCCTGTCTAAAAGTCTACCGCCCAGCCTAAAGCAAAATTTAATGCCTTCCGCCCAGCGTCAAACGTACATATCCGCCCATCCCGAATTCTTACTTTTTTCGCGAGATATCATCACATATTTCTAGCCTCAAACCTCATGCAAGCAGCCTAGCAAATAAAACAACATCGGAAAACCAACCAAGTGGAACTGCCAGGCTTTAGTGCTGATTGGACGCTCACGTTCTACTTGACTGAACAGTAAACTGTGTGATCAGCTGGAAATTGACACTGGTGTCCTATCAGTCACATGATCTGTATGCGGTATTGAGTTTGTTATTGTTTTGAACGCTCGAGTTAATACACTGTAAAGATGGCCGAAGCGAGTTAAATCGCTGAATGTCTGTTGTAAACGACATCAGAATTGCAGTGTCTGTATTTTTAGAAGTGAAATTTCTTTTACCAAATCACTGACAAATGTTCCAACATTTATGTCAGAGAGGTTAAGCCAATATACATCAAAGGGAGTAAAATATAGCGATGGTAAAACTTGGACATTTTTTAAAGAGAAGTAGGCCTAGCCTATGGGGATTGTGAATGTCCCGTACGCTGTGCGCTACGCGACCCGTGGCAATCACTGGTCGGAAGGCTAAGAATAAAGTATAAAATCACAGCTTACAGCAAACATTTTTTTAATGTACAGCGACAAAGTGTTACATGAATGCCAGTTATATACTACAGGCACATTTTTGAATTAGTTTTCATATATATATTCTCAAATTATATGCCAGTTATATACTTACTTAACCAGAGAGCATCTGTTCATGATTACTGTACAATTTCGCTATTCCCGCACAAGCAGGCCTTGAATCAAGAATGGTTGGAACTTAAGCAGTATATCATCGACCACTATGCTACGAAAACAAGCAGCGAAGTAGTAAAGTTGCTGAGTACAAATCCAATGAGACAGCTGTATCCAAACATTGCAGGACTAGCTGAATCATACAGGACAATCCCACCGCACACTGCCGACGTAGAACGCGACTTTTCCCAAATGAAACTAATAAAAACATGTCTAAGAAATAGAATGAAGGAAGAAACATTAGATGCAATCATGAGAATCGTAATTGAAGGCCCAACACTAAAAGAATACCCATTTAAGAAAGCTGTAGAGGCTTGGGCCAGTAAGAAAAATCGTCGCATTAAGTTGGACTAAGGCACACATAAATACCTCAAAGCGCGATAAATTAAGTATAAAATTTTAATTCTGTTTGATATCATCATTATACTGTTTGTTACATCGGACCCTGATGTATTCGGACCATATTTATACACGAAACGCATTGCCTCATTGTTTCCCACAGGATGATTAACAACTATTTCCCACGCCACGACTATTTTTAACTCTCTGGGTTTTCCCATGTAGTGCGTCTGACCTCCAGAACACGCAGACGCAGATAAACAAATACATACAATACTGTAAACACTTTATTAACTCCTGCTAATTCATATTTGACCAACCAAAGATATGAACATTATTATCAGTATTGTTTCTTTATAAATTGTCTTCAGTTGTTTTTGTTCGTCATTCAACTGTCATTTTATTTATTCTTTCGGTTATATTACCATTCTCAATAATCTATAAAACACCCACGCCACTTCACCTTCACGCCCACATCAGCCCCGCCACCCCATTTCAAGACATCTAGATACGCCACTGATTTACATGGCCAGATGAATAACAATACTCAATCAATGTGCCACCAAATCGTAACGAGCCTTCACCATGCCTGTCTCTTATACACATCTAGATGTGTATAAGAGACAGCCTCTAGATGGTCGAAAATGTCACTCTCAGACTCAAAAATATCCACTCACCAGTGGTTAGGGCTGGGGTGAGCACATTTTTAACAAAGATACCTCTACACTTCTGGAAATTGCACTTTCAGACTCAAAAAGTTTTTAAAGCAGTGTTTTCAACAGAATAGCATGCCTTGAGCCTGTTGGTGCTGCAAATGGTTAGACATCACATCATATCAGTGTCCCACTTAAT
This sequence comes from Anneissia japonica, assembly GCF_011630105.1. Lineage (NCBI taxonomy): Eukaryota > Metazoa > Echinodermata > Crinoidea > Comatulida > Comatulidae > Anneissia > Anneissia japonica. The sequence continues at coordinate 238,677 of NW_022736333.1, read as the reverse complement.
CCACTGTCCCCATTTAGTTTACCCCTCCCCGTGCCAGTACCCTACGCCACTAGATACAGTGAGCTACACTCAGAAAAAGCCACACTCTTGTAAACATTGTTAGAGTAGGGGTGCCTCTGTGGTATTGATCTAAACAGAAAAACTTTTTCGAAAAATCGGCTGGAAAATTATTTACTTTTAGCAACGTTTCGCGGGCCAGATCAAAATCTTTGGCAGGCTGGGGGTGGAATATTGGGGGATTACAGCAATAAGGACCAGCCATATGATACTTATTAGTTATAAAAACTAATTCAATGTATATGATCAGTATTAAACAAAAATATTAATCATATATGACAAACTTATAATTAAAAAAAAAACACATATATATTTAACTGTCAAATAATACACATTCTAAAATTTAAAAAACATTATTTTCCAAAAATACTATATTTAACCTACCATTCCTTTGGGACCTAATGTACTCTTGATGAGGTCACCAATTGCAATTGCACCAATGAATGAAGACATACGGGCCGTCTCTGCCTTCTCCTCCTCTGCCCCCATATTCAAAATCTGCACAGGTTGTAATGACACCTAAAAAAAAAAACAATCATTTGCATAAAATAAATAAATTATTTATTTACCATTAAAAAATGGACTACCTGTATAAAAGATGACATTATACGACTGTACTTATTCTTTTTTCAAGAAATGCACAATTGTTTTCAACCATATTTAAGAGATTGTAGTTAAGTCAATTAAACTTTGTAAATCCTGGCCCCAAAACCTACTGTAGAATAAAAAAATACTGAGCTGGTGTCTGAGAGGGGTAGTTTTCACCATAGTTGAATTGAAGTGCCTAGGCCTAGAGGGCTCTCTGATGCGAACAACACTATATACGCTACTTAATGCAATTAAAATTATTATTATTTATTTTTATTATTATTAATAGTGTAAAAATTATGTATCTCCTGTCTCTTATACACATCTAGATGTGTATAAGAGACAGTCATTAGAGAGGGCGCACTTTATTGACTGTATAAAGTATACATAAAAGCGAGAGTATTCCAGTGGATGCGATCTACAACCTCTGAATTTGCCTAGTAACAATGAATTCGTCGAGAAAATGGTAATATTTTATGAGAAATAGTCTGTATTTCTCATTTTTTTTATTCTTTGCGTAAAACTAAAATTCATGCCAATATTTTTCCATGATTTATAAAAATTGGAGTAATGCAAATGCATATTTTCTAAAAAAAGTCAGTTTTTAGTGAAATTTTGCCGGGAATGGGGCTTTAATCTATGTTCCCCGATTCAGCCGATTTGACGTAAGAGAGTTTATTTAAAAGATAACAGTTACATTTAATAATTTAAATTGTTCGGATGAAATATATTGTTTATAAGGTTTATCCTCGTTTAAGCTTATGAAGACAGTTCATTGCAAGTTTGTACCATATTGTGTGTATTGTGTGTCCATCATACTAGTGGAGGTTCTATCTCTTTTGAATTTCTTTTGAATATAAATTACATACTGTACTTTAATTTATTTATTATTGCCAACTTGAATTGTATAGCCTAGGTTCCGCAGTGTTCTTTATGTAGAGCGCCATATATAAATGCTCGATGTGATCATTCGGGTCCAATGGCACCTCCAATTTCAAGCAAGTTTTGCAGAGACTCAGCATCGAAGTTACTCTGGAGTTAGGTTGCATATAAGAATGAAGAAGATAATTCTTATAGCAACATTGATTTATTGCTTTAAGTACTGTGACAATAATATTCAGAAGCGAATTTCGAAAGTTTAGATAAAAGTATTTATTAAACTTTTCATAGGTTTGTTTTAACGCCAGTTTGTGTTACCTAACTATGTAACTTAATTCATTCTAATTAAAGAGAGCCAGGGATTTGCCAATAACAGGCCCTTAAAATGTTTGCTATAGATCGACTACAATGTACATTAATTTCCTCTAAGATGGTGTTATCTCGATCCACTTTCGCCCCCCTTCTCCCCTTCCCCCTCCCCTTTTTTTTCGGCCCCGGCCCTCCCCTTTTCGGACATCTCTGGATTTGCCCCTGAATTGGCCTGCATGCCAGCAACTAAAGAACATAGGCTATTTATTTTTAACATTGTTTCTTTAATCTGTTTTCTTCAATTTCAAACGAATGAGCACTGATTTTTGTAAAATTTTTGTAGTATTTCAAACGAATGGACCTACTGTTGTTTTCTAATCGGATTAAAATCTGGCCGAATTTTGGCCGATATCGAAAAAAAGTTTGGCCGAATTTGGCTGTGAGATGGCGTGTGTTTGGCCGTGAAGCCTGTTGACTATCTGGCAACCCTGATGCATGCGTGTGTTGATAGAGGCTGAATGTTTGTGATTTGTTAATCGAAAGTTTGTTTTGAAATTGAACAAATAATGATTTTTTTTTACATTAATGTACTTACAATTCTTGCAATATAACACATACAACAATAAATCGATCTTTATGTCTTTTTTTCCTGCACCTTCGATTCGAATGTGTTTGTTGTAAGAATACTCTAGGAGGCTAGGCCTAGTTGTTTTCTGAGACTAGGCTAGCGGCAGCCAGTGCGTGTGGTGCGATGATTTCTTAAAAAAAGCTAGGCCTAGGTTTGACAGGTGCATAATATATCACCCTTCTTATTCAGGGATCAAATTTGCGTATGAAAAATACGAGATGAAAATATAACAAATAAATTTAACACACAGAAATTAAAGAAAACTTACAACTTACAAGTTACTTTCAGTCAATAAAAGAACAGTGATTTTAGTAAAATTTAATATTTGCACTCATCTCACAGTATACTTACCCCTTTATTTAAACCAAACAAAGTAAGTCATAATTATCATTACCACCCCTCCCCCCCCCCATCTAATAACTGTTCATGCGGTTGGTGCTACGCGAAAAAATACTCACAAGATTCAACACCCACCCTTAAAATTTTAATACCCACCCTTAATTTTCACTGGCTACATCCCTGCATAGCCTATGGTATACAGACTGGAATGGTGTTTATTTATTGAAAGAAGGCCAGCTTTGACTATCTTGGCCTATTATTAGTGGTTATTTTATTTTACAAACACAATTGGGTGTGGAATTAAATAGTTCAGTGGTTTGCCTTCTGATCACAGGGTCCTGGGTTTAATTCCTGCCATAGAAGGACTTTTTCTCACAACTAAAATAAACTCCACTCACTAAGCCTCATAAAGAGACTTAGTTTATAAAGCATCATTCTCATCCTGTAGGTGGCAAGTTTACTTGCTGTTGGATGTGAAGGAAAAACAATTTTTACAGGTTGGCCGGTTATTTTTACCGGTAATATTGACAGCCAAAAAGGCTTTGGGATATCACTGATACATCACATGTAGCATACTGCAAGTACAGTGGAATCCAAAAGGTGTGGGAGGCACAATCCCCCAGAAATGGTTTTTTTTATCACCACCATACAGTAGGCTAAACGCCACCGCACACTCCTGAAAACTTTCCGATAAAGAGTGCAAAATAAGCTGCTCTACTGTATCACCTCATTTCCTCAGCTAATGCTAATAATCACTTCTCTACTACCCTCCTCACAAACATTCTAACCACCAACTCATACCTGCACAGTAAATTATATTTTTACTATACCATCAAGAATAAAAAATACTGCATTTTATTGGTAAACAATGAAATTGTTTTAACCTGATTGCTAAACACGCTAATATAAAACTTATACCAGTATAATAAAAATAAATACAGATGAAGTAGTAGTAGTCCATTACCTCCTGTTTTTATTTTTGATCACAGATGTGATGCCCCTAAAAATTGAAAAACAAATTAGCCCGAAAAAACAGCAACAATTGCAGGGCCCTACACTCTGACCAGTCTAAAAGATAGCGTGCACAGAATTTTACATTGCAACAATATTACAATACCAGCAAATACTAAGTAAATGAATACAGTTCTCCCGATTATGTACTCCTCCTTCCAAACAGAGTTCGTAAAACGAGGAAGTTCGTAATCCAGAGAGTTTGTATTTTCATAGCATCTCAGTGGAGAGGGTAGGCCTAGGTCTATGCTACATAGTACTGTACAGTGCTAGGTAGGCCTAAGCCTTGCCATGGGAGCAAATTTGTAACGTCATCTTTGACAATCGAGTTTGTAAAATTGAGAGTTCATAACTGAGAGGTTCATAATTGGGATATTTTTATACTAGAATTTATAACTTAACAACCGTACAACAATTGCTAAACCTGAGCTATCACTTGATGTATACTGATGTATACTATACACTACAGTATTCACAAATTACTTCCACAGTGGCAAGAGCTGTAGCCTACAAGAAATTCTGTGATTTTAGTTACCACACAAATCAACATTCTTGAAACAGAAGGGGGGGGGGGGGTTGGAGAATTGTAATCAGGATTGATTGTAATTGGTCATGGTTGGTCTTGCTTTTAATGTCTTAACTTTACTAGAATTTTTTAAAATCTTATATATTTTCTTATTTTGCCTTGAGGTATGGCATTGATATGCCTAACCAGGGACAACTGCTACCACAAAACAAAGATGTTGGTCTTCAACATTATGGCTAGTCCAACAAAAATATCCCTGGTTAGTTTCATAGTGGAAGAAATGAAAAGTGTATTGTTATTTCCTCTGACAGGTATGGCCTACGTTTAATCATTTTTATTTATTTATTTATTTAAAAAATTTTTTTTTTTTTGTAGCTAGCAGCCCGGAGCACTTGCTCTCTCTGCCCCAGCCTCTCAGCGCCACTGATTTTGTTAAAACAAACATGACATGAAATCAACTAATAATCTCTAATACAGGACTACAATAACTCACCAATCTTTCTTTTGCCATCTGTAAAGTAAGTCCCTGGATCATCATTTCTCTGTTTTGTGTTAAAATCTAGAGGATCTTCATCTTCTGCATTACCCTATAAAAAACAAAATATCAAAATAAAAAAAATCTTAAAGTTTCTTACTAATAATGAAACCACTCAAAAGCAAGTGCTAAAAATAATCAATTAAACCTAGTGCACTACCCATTCATGCCCTAATAAACTAAAGTTACAATTTGAGAGTTGCACTAAAAGTCATGATTACATGATGTTAATCACAACTCCTTAAAGGCTAAAATAAAAAAAAAATAGTTTCCAAGGCCCAGGTAGAATTTTTTTCACGCCCACTCATCCGAAATTGGGGAAAAAGCTCATCAAACTACTACCTAGCACAGTAAGTGACCAAGTGTCCTCTCAGGAGCAAAGCTCTCCTACCCAGTTTAAATAGACTAGAAGGGCCCCTTCTACTAATTAAAGTAGCTTTAATTTGTTGTAAAATGAAATTTTTTGGTAATGCATTTTTTTGATATGTGCTGGTTTTATATATTGTATTTGTTTTTTTTTTGGTGTTTTCTGTAAATATTGTATTAATTCAGCTTTTGCTGTGACCGCAATATGTTTTGAATAAACTTTGAATAATAAACCTTGAATACCCCAGCAACCTAAGATACACTATTAAAGAATTAACCGATCCTGTCAAATCGTAGCATATATTATTGCATTCAATATTTCTTACTAATAATGAAACCACTCAAAAGCAAGTGCTAAAAATAATCAATTAAACCTAGTGCACTACCCATTCATGCCCTAATAAACGGATAGCCCAGAACGCCTCAAATGTTATTTTTGGTCGTCGAGAACACAAAAATTTTGCGGGGGCATGCCTTCGGGCCCCCTAGAATAGTGTTGTCTCGGACATCTCTGAGTGAATGCATAGTTTATTTTTTAAATGTTGGAATGGTACCTTATAAAAATATTACGAGTGAGTGATTGATTGGTTGGTTGATAATGCTTATTTTGGCAAAGCTGAACCGTGGAGATCTCTAGGTCCCCGGTTCAATTCCCACCACTGCCTCTCCTTGTGTTTCAGCTAGAGGGCTGAAACACAAGTTACAATAGCGCACCGTCTTTCAGATGGGACGTTTAAGCCGTTGGACCCGTATGCATTATGGCCCACGTGCCAGTACACTCTTCGGAAAAGAGTAGGGGATTGTACTGCCCAATCACCACCAGAAGGACCCCACTGGAAATAAGTCTTTTGTGGGCTATCCTTGGTGTTTACACCAAATAAATCAAATCCAATCCAATCCAATCCAATTTTTTAATTATTAAAAAACTTAAAAGATATTAAGCCGAAAAAATTGTGCTGGTTTCATTACAGCTGAATTAAAATAATAGTTAAATATTAACAATGCCTTCATATCAAGGAATGTGCATCTAAAAATACTGTAGTTGTTTATAAGGTAACTGGTAGTTACAGTAGTAGGTCTAGTATCAAACACTTCCTATAAATAAGTGAGTAATTTTTTCGGGCTTATTAATACAAAAAAAAAATCATAAAAAGGGCGTTGAAATTATGCAGAGAAGGGACCCTACGGCGGTACAGGACCGGGATGCTGAATTTTTTTGTAAATTATTGACTTGTTTGTAGGCAATTACGAAATAGGCAATTGCCAATAGGCAATTACGAAACAAGGATAGGCCTATTTATACTCAGTAAAAAAATAATATTGAAATTCTTTTGCTTATAAATTATATAAAATATTTCACATCCATTACAAAGAAAAATGTTGTTGTCTTGTTAACTAACATGATTTAAAATTATCAAGCTTTACAAAGACACAATACTTTTTTCTCTTTTGTGGGGTCGTCCCACTTTTATTCATAAGTTCAGCATACACAGTATAATTTGTAAAGAGTTGTTCAACATAGCTTCTTAAAATATCTTTAACCATTTTTTTTTCTTACTTTCACTTGAAATTTATGCACATCGGTCAAAGTGTACAATTACCATGCCATTTTTCTATTTGTTTTCTGTCATTTTAATAAAGGATATAATAAAAAGTCAAGCCTATTTTTTAAAGTTTGTTCGCTTGTATTTATAAACACACAATATTTATAGGCTACATTATTTTTTCTAAATAGTTTCCCTTCAGACTATATGGTGAAATTGTTTTAACCAAGTTTAACCAATATAATATTTTTTTATTTTGTAAGGTCAATCATTGACCATTTCTTTTTTGCTTTTTCATTGTTAATTAAGAAATCACAGCTTATTAAACTCTTTAATTCCAATAAAAACATAACCCAAGGACATTGTTTCCCAAGTCCAAAACTGTATTTAACTTTACTATTATAGATACAGAATGTAAAAATAGATAGAATTTCATTTGTTCGTTCAGCATAGCATCCTTGGACAATTTTATTCCATTCTATTTTTTCATTTATATCAAAATTGCATATTTTTAACATACGATAAAGTTTTACCTAACAAAATTCTATATCCTTACATTTGAATAACATATGTTCTTCATCCTCCTGTATATTGCAAAACTCACAAAGATTGTTGTTCGATATATTCCACAGTTTAAGTCTAGATCATGTAGGTAAGATTCTGTGTATTAATTTATAGTTGAAATGAGCAATTTTCTTCATATGCATCATTGAATTCACTTTGTTTTTCCAACACAGTGGCCAGTCGATTGTGTTGATTTGTAAAGTAGTTTCCCATTTACTTGAGCTTTTGGTACAATATATTTGTCATTAATGAATGTTAAGTAAAAATCTTTAACTTTTTGTTTTTTTAAAATAATAGTGTCATTGGATTGACATTCTTTTTCACCATGTAATACACAAACAAATTGGTTTACAATAATTTCTTTCCATATTTTCGGAATTGCATTAATTAATGCCACATATTCTATTAGTGTATTTGGCGTTTTTGACAATTTTGGAATTATCTCATCAATCTTTATTAGTCAGTTATTTACAATTATATCATTTATGGTTTTAAAATTTGACTCTACCCATGTTTTACAAAAAAGAGGTTTTTCGTTTAACTGAATAAATTTGTTTTCCCAAAGCCTTTGCTTTTTTACTTCACAGATACATTGTGGGTGCGAAGCATGTATATTATTGTATTTGACACATACATAAAGCATATTCCTATAAAATGTAGGCAACTCTTTTAATGAACTATGCTTTTCAAAGTTCATATCTGTCATACATAATGTATATGTTACAGGAAACATGTAAAAGCATATATATTTCCATTTACCTGGGTCAGGACTTATTATTAAGCATTTTACCCAACTTAATTTAAGGGAATCGATTACAGAGTTGAGATCGATCATTTTTAGGCCACCTTTCATAATATCTTGTATAATTATATCTTGTTTTATTTTTGCATTTTTCCCACTCCATAAGAAGTTTTACAAAATTTTATTAACCTTAGGGATAAAGTTTTTGGGAATATCTGTGATACTTGCATAATATGTAAGTTTTGATAAAGCAAGTGTCTTTATAATTGTAATTTTCCAAAAAAGGACAAATTTCTTTTTCTTCATGTTTTAAAACATGCTCTAAATTAGAAACTTTTTTTCCCCAATTTTTTGCAATGCCAGTAAGTTTATCGTATCCTATATATATTCCTAAAAACTTTATAGGTTCTTGATTGAACGCATTACCTTTCTTATTTTTATTACTTCCAACCCACACACCTTTCGTTTTTATTTTATTTAGACACTTCACAAAACAATTCAATTTCTTTAATGAAACTAGCTATGCTATTTTCATCCTTTGCAAAAATCACAGTATCATTCAGCAATTTTGCTATTTTAAAAGTATTCAGAACCTTGTTTGAAGACGGCAGTTTAATGCCTTTACACAGAGGATTGTTTCTTATGTTAATTGCCATTAACTCTACAAATAAAACAAATATTAAAGAGGACATAGGACATCCTTGGCGTATCCCGCTATTCATAATAAAACTCTCTGATGTCCACCCATTTTCATCCTTTGCAAAAATCACAGTATCATTCAGCAATTTTGCTATTTTAAAAGTATTCAGAACCTTGTTTGAAGACGGCAGTTTAATGCCTTTACACAGAGGATTGTTTCTTATGTTAATTGCCATTAACTCTACAAATAAAACAAATATTAAAGAGGACATAGGACATCCTTGGCGTATCCCGCTATTCATAATAAAACTCTCTGATGTCCACCCATTATTAATACAGCAGCTTTCTGTATCGGTGTACATTACTTCTACCCAATGTATGAATTGTTTTCCAAAGCCAAAATATTTTAGAGACTTGAGCATGAAGTTTCTATCTACAGAGTCGAAGGCCTTTTCGAAGTCAATAAAAATTAAAGATCCCTCTTTATTATTAGTGTCTGTATATTCAAGTAAGTCCTCGATCAATCTAATACTTTCCTTAATACTTATTCAAATGTAACTTTAAAATTAATATTATATTATACTTTGTGTAAGGCGCGATCTACAAATTATCCCCAACGACAGAAACGGGTCAAACATGTTTGCTATTGTTATAAGACAAGCTCTCCAAACGTGTAATAATAATAATAATTAAGACCCTATAATTCAATCATTTTACTTGTTGGGGAAACCCCAATGTCTCTTATATTTTTAGTAGGCCCTACCGTACTTGTAGGTGTTATAGAAGAAAAAGCAAATCGCCAGTCACCTTCCCCACCAGGGGTTTCCCTTAAGGATTTTTTTAACTAGCCAAGTGGACCAGTAAATTAATATTTTTACTGGTCCTCAATCCCTTTCACTAGCCACTATCTTGCCAACTTCGGAAGGCCCAAATACCATATTTTTGACATTCTAATCATGCTGCCCCCCCCCCCACCGATCAAGTAACACTGACAGATACAGAAAAATTGTTCTGTTGTCTCTGTATGAAATTATGCCGCGAAATATAAATACAGGAATCTATTTGTATGTACAGTGCACTCACAATACGATGTTCGCAACAATGTTCGGTTTTTCGGAAAGATCGGTTTGTGGAACATTTCTATTGAATCCTTTCCGAATAAGGCAGGCCAGTAGGGCCTAGCCTAGACGTTAAAAATAGGCTTAGCATAGCCCAGTAAATTCGGTATGACCAGGGAACAGTGAAATTACATGGAATGATCTCGAATAAGGCGTGCTAATACTATTAGGTACCTATTGTTCGCTATTGTTCGTCTAATTGCCCCTGCTGCATCCTAGTTCTTTGTGCCCTAACGCGCGGTACCGACAGTCAAGCAAAAAGGATCAAAAAATATCACCACCAACGTCAGAAAATTTCTGGTATTTTCACAAATATACAGCAATTTAATACATAACGACTGGTTTAAAAGCACTTTTACATATTTTAGAAGCGTTTCCTGTCAAACTCCATAGTGAGATTTAATTAAGCAAGCAATTATAAGTAATTTTTTGGTAAGTATGTGTACTGACATTGTGCCAAATTACTTAATTTTCTAGACTATATATAATATCAAAAGCCACAATTGCTCATCATTCCGGTTTTGATGTATTAAAAGATTGATATTTAACTTACAAATGCCCTAAGTCTCTTGAGTGAGCAACTGTGGCTATCAGAGATATTCGCCCATCTGAACCTATATTTTGCATCGGACTCGCACAAAATCCAGTGATCGTCGGTAAACCAGGAAGTAAACCTAGGCCTAGCTATCTGTCGTCATTCCTAACTGCATACTGAGCCTGGCGGCATACATTTTTATTGTTAGAACGTCAATAATTTAATTAATATTTTATGATTATTATACAGTATTAAGCCTAAGCCCTTGGTTGTTTGTTTTATTTGTCACCTGTCTGTATTCTTTTTATTTTGATAGCAATTTAGTGATGATGCATACAGTTGAAATTGAGCCCAATCAACCTGTATATGTTTTTAAATATATATTTATATAAATAACCTACAGTTAAATTTGTATTTTTTTTTCTTTTTCAGGTTCAAGTCAGAAAATGAAGACCAGTGAATTTGCTAAGGAAGCTGAAAATGGGCGGAGATGAAAGAGTGAGAGGTTGACTCTTCAGCTCATCATTTTTACTCCATTGCGCTGCTTTCTCGTCACCTTCTCAATCAAAATAAGATTAGATGTAATTTATAATAAATTGTAATGATTTTCAACCTTTAAAAACCTAATTGAAACCCAGGCCGTCATGTTTTATCATTTCCACTGCAAAGTTATGTTTTCTTGCTTGATCCAAATTAACTTTTCTTTAATTTTTTTGTTTATTTAATCCACTTGTGAAACCAGTACTGCGTCATTGAAAGTGCTATTATTAAAAGGACAGAATTATAAATAAATATAACTGGTTTAGAAAATATAATTTATAATTTATAATTGGATTGTTATTGCAATTAGATACAATGTAACGGTAATTAGATAAGATGTACAGGTAATTTTATTTTAAAATCCAAACAGGCAACATCCAATGAATATTGTAAAATAACTTTCATTTTATATTGTTAATAAATGTATTAAATTGTAACTCTTTCCCTTGCATTTCATTCATGTTTGGTGTTCTAAAAGGTGTATTGTAGGGATGGGCATAAAAATAGGACGAAGGGCCAGAGTATATTTTTTATTTAACACAGAGGGTTGTACCCAATTTTTCTTTTAGAACTAGAGGTACATACATTGTGTACCACAAGCATTTATTTTTTCCCCTGTTAATTGTTACATTATAAATTCAATAAATAACAATAAAATAGCGTAGAGGAGAGGAGTACAATACTACAGCAACATAAACTACCACCTCCCTGCATAAAAACACCATCCCACATACTGTACTGTCACAAGTATGTTTAACAGTGAACACAGGCATAAAGGGCCTAATATAATTTATTTTTAAAAATATTTTGGATACACTTGATTATCAGTCCTACCAAGTTTTATCTGCCGACTGTAATACGATAACCACAGCGAGGTGCGCAACTCTAGACTAAACGGAAAAAGCATTCGCAACAAACGTCCATGCTAGGTCGCTTGTAAGGCCCGGAGCCTCCTAACAGTAGGGCCTACCAGGCAATATAGGGCTAGGCTACCTGATCGTGACTGACAGGCGTACACATTTACGTTTACCCTCTTTGTACAGTATATCTAGGCCCGAATCCATGTCAAACTGTAGATTTGCTGTTTGATTAGTATTTTAAAATAGAATATAGACCATTCGCCATCGAGCATTTTGCAAAATATTAATCGTCGCGATGTAGGCCTAGGCCTAGTCCACATTAATTGTTTCTGTATAACTTAGGTGGTGTAATTTAACTGTTCCCTGGAAATCATGGTATGACACGACGTCGATCATAACGAGAACACGATAGCGAGCATGCGCAAAGCAATTGTAATTAGTTGCAAATTGTTTATCAGTTGATTATGATAAGAACGGCGGTACCACGGGTTAAAACCTTTGATGTTCGGTTCGAGTACGTCTAGTCATGGATTCCTCCATGGTCTAGCTAGTGGGTGATGTTCATCGGTTCGCCTTGAATGACTGAGCCCAAGGCTGTTTGTAGCGGACATTAACATGACAATAAACAGAAAATAGCGATCTTGTTGACATTATCTGTGTGAAATATTTTGTAAAGACATCGTTAAGAGGTGAATGAGTAAAACTTTAGGTATTTCGTGGACTTTCATTGACATTTTAACTGGTCACGCAGACTTGTTTAATTGGGATAATTAACAGGTCCGCCATGCATTTTACTAGCCATTGGGCGGCAGACCAGCGTTATTTCGAACCCTGCTTCCCACTCAAATTTCATTGTGCGATGTTCGACTTTAACGCTATGAAAACAAGTACCTTTTGCCAAAGTACATGTACCCCATTCCATGTGTCTGCACAGCCCGCACAAAAATGGAGCAGCGTGTAAACACTGACCTGGATCAGCCGCAGTTGATCTGAAGAAGTTCACTGATGTTTGATTATGTGGTCATATCGTCTCATTTTAGCATATGTTTACAGAGTGCAACTGTAGGCTACGTCATTATTTGTACTACTGTATATGCTGGATGGTTCAACCTCATTAAAATGGTTAAACCATGCAGAAATGGTATTCTATTATTTCACTATTTACTATTTCAATGTTTTGCTTCAAATGGTTATTTTACATGTACAGTATTTTGTGAATGCCTCACTCCATTTCATTTCTTGCCAACGATGTTAGGGCCTATCCTAAAAAAATGGGAGGATAGTTTTTGCATACCATGTATTCCAAGCAGTCTGTAGGCCTATATGTATACTGTTTATATTTTTCTAATGTCGTATGGATATAAATTGTCAGAATGAAAGAATTGATTACTGTTTTCTGTACACCACATGTTTGTGTCACTGAATGATTAGCATATAATTATTATTGAAATACAGAGGTACACAATCAGTTGTATTTATTTATTATTTGTTTTATTTATATTTCGACATTAACATAATAAACTAAAAAAATAAAACTATACAGAAGCGATAGGCAAGCAGACAAGGCCTATACTTAATTTTAAATTAAACTAGCATCCAGACACTCCATCAAACGTCCTACTGTTAGTATCTGAACTGACCTACTTTTCTCCGAAGCCGCACATAAAGCGAATTTGATCACATCCATACACGAGGTATCAAATATAATTGTACAGTAGTTGCCTACCTAGGCCTAGACGCAGGGGTCACGGAACGCCGCCCTCAGCGGGGTGTGCAAAGTACAACTCAAAGCCAGAAATGAAAAAATCACATAAAAAAAATTATAATCTCAATCAATCACTGCCTTGAAGAAAGAGACATGGCAACTTTGATAATTTTAAGCTTTTAATAATTAAGATGATAACAAATATTAAATTTGAGGAAAAACTTAATCGTAATCAAGCTTTGATTCAAAGACCTTCTGCTACACTACAGTATATAAGACCAAGTGGTATACACCCTTAGATTATACTGTAGATGGTTCTCGCTCACTAAAACTGCAATTTTTGTAATATTTTGCAAACTAGAAATTTTAGGTAGGTGGTGGGTTGAGTACGCATGGTTTATATGGGATACTCTAAAATTAAGATCTTCCGGTACTGTTTAACCATTCTCAGTAAAATTAGCTTTATATTCAGTTGGAAACTTATATAATAGGTCATCCTATTTTAAAGCAAAATTATAACGCCTTGGTTTTTGATAACTGTACAGTATGTGAAATAACAAACATCAGGAAATAGCTTTACAGTTGGATCTAGACTGTGGACACTATAACAGTTATTTCTGAAATAAGACAAGACTTTTAATATTCATTGTTTTGCGTACCTATTTTTTTAAAGTGTGCAGAATAAAAATAAAAATAAAATTTTGTTTTCTTATTTAGCAAATAGTTTTGCTAAAAACATTCAGACGGAGGAGAAAATATAAATAAAATTTTATTGGCGAATGTAAAATGGAATGGTTAATTGCTTCAAATTTACTGATTAGGAAGAAATATACATATCTTATCTTTGGAGATTTCAAGGCAGCGGAGGGCGTAATAAAGCTTTTTTTAAAAACTTAAATTTTTTTCTGAAACTTCCCTTTTTGTGGCGGCAGGTGCGCTAATTTTTATTCAAAATCATCAATATTTGCGTTCGGTGGGTTCGCTAAACAAGGTATAAAAAAAGTCTCTGTCTGAAAAAAGTCTGAAACTGGCCATAACAAAAACTAAATTTTACGTATGTCGTCAAACCAAGGTACATAACAGATTTGTTTGTACAATATTTATTTTTGGCAAGGCCTAGCCTACGATTGTGTGTGTGAATTGTCTTGACTTTCTCGACTAGGGGGGCCTAGGTAGGGCTAGCCGCCTAGCCTAGGCCTAGTCATTTGGTACTGTAGCTAGGCCTAGTTACTAGCCAACCAAAGCCTGAAACATTGGCTAATTGAAGCTACGTAGCTGTCTAGATCGTATCACAAACCTTATTTATCTTGTAGAGTTAATTATCATTTTCAAAAAATTGTTTATTATCTAAAAAAACAACCAAATTAAACATGTACTAGGCCTAAGTAGGCCTACATAGTACTACCATGTCTGTGACAGTACATGTGTTTATGTTGGTGGCGCACGTCACAGCTTGTTCCCTGCACTCAAGACGAATAAAAACGATAATATTTCATCAATTATCTGCATTTTTAAGTTGATTTTCGTCATTTTTTTTCCAAAAAAAAAAAGGGAAAAAAAAGAGGGGCGGCTAAAATCAGGGGCAGGCGGTGACGCTTAACAAGTTCATTTTTTTATTTGGCCTTACATACGTTTTTACAATTACAGTACAATTATATTACAATTACAAACAACAAATAGTTACTTACAAGAAAATCTTTATTCGCCAATGAAGATGTATCATCAGTGGCTCCATAGTCATTGTAGGTCTCTAGAGGAACTCCAAAGCTGTTTCCACTTTTTCCATTTGAAGCCATAGTAGACTACATAATGAAAACAACAAAGCGAGTCATAATCTATATTATAATTACACTAAATTTCAAAACCTACGGACACAATAAAAAACCATAAACGTCTGGGATTTGAAACTTACCAGTGGTATTAAAACTAATCCCATTGTAATGTTAGATATCTTCTTCGTATAAGGACGAATTGTAATTCACAAGGTTTTGTAATTATTGTCCTCAAGCTCATCCCACACTTTGAAGGAATTTCTTCTCGTATAAAAAATAATTCCGTCTCCATTCCTTTCAAGACGATTTCTACGGGCGGCAATTATATTCATTGAGTTTAAGGGAGTCAAGAACATGAGGCTTTAGATGTGTCTCAGAAATGGCAATAATGTCCACTCGGGCCTGTCTGACCATAACAGAAAGTTTGTTCATTTTGTTCATGATTAAACATGCATTGGTCATGAAAACCAATGGGAAAGTATACTTGCTAGGCGTAATATCTATGAGGTTCTTTAAGTTAGCACCTTCTGCAAACTCGGTCTTTTGAGATTTGAAGGTTTGTTCATGAAGAAATTTTGTGGATTCGTCTCACCTTATTTCTACCGGCTTTACATAGTTTAGTTCTAGCATAAGTTTGTTAACAATTAAGAAAAATTCCTTTTTGGTTTCTTTGTAAGCAGCATACGGTGGGACCAGTAGTGGCGCCAGAGGGGGCTGGGGGCTATATATTTACATGTAATGTTCGTTTAGCCACCATATTGTTTTCATTAAACTATTTGTGTTAACTTTTCATCACAACAACAATAATAATAATAATAATAATAATAATAATAATAATAATAATAATAATAATGATATTATGAGACTAAAATAAAATAATTTGTGTTCTGTTATGACAAATGCTCGTTTGGATAGCCTCATGATGCTTGGAATACATCGTGATAGGTGAAACAACCTCGACCATGACAGCGTGGTTGACAGATTTCATGCAAAATTTCCAAAATATAGAATTTCACTTTTAAGAATGAGGATTTGAAAATAAATTAGATGGTTACATTGCATACTCTTAAAAACTAAAAGGTCCACTGATTAATCTCAGATAAGAAAGTATAATACATACTCCAAGTATTGAAATATCAATGATGATGACATAATTAATGTCGAAATATTGAATCCCAACACGATGGCGTGTATTTCAATACTTGGAGTATGTATTATACTTTCTTGCATACTCTTTGTTTGTTGTTTTATTCAAAATGTTTTGGTTTTGGAGGCTGATTTCGATATTAGAAAGCATAGCCTACATGAAGCTGTAGTAACTCGATGCCTATCAAATAAGATAAAAAAATCGCCATAATTAATCAAATATTCGTGGCATCCAGGCCCCCTGGATGCCTCTGTTGGGTAGGTCTTGGCGCCATCATTGGGCAGGACCAGTACATATTGAAATAGCGAGTGCAAACGGTAAGCAACAGTTAAGCACCAGGAAATTTTATGCAAATGACGGTTGAACCAAGGAAAATACGGGATGCAAGGTAGTTGAAAGCAAAACCAGTCTACTAGTGAAAGCCTCTTACCAAGAGAAGCATAAACAAAACATTGCAGAAGAGGGCCTACAAAATTGCTCAAAAATTCTCTTAAAAAATTGTAATAAAAAATGTAGCAATAATATACTTGCAGAAAAAGTTGAAATCACAAATAAAAATGGTTTAACAAAAATACAATAACAAAAATCAGAGAGTTGCATATAATACAAGAAAAACAATCAGTTTCTCGACAAAACGGAAATGAACCAAAACGGCAATAAGCCAAAACGGCAAAAAACCAAAACAGCAACACTTTTTGACCAGAACGGCAATGGACCAAAACAGCATTAAGTCAAAACGGCAATGACCAAAACGGCAAGGCCTAAGTCAAAATGGCAATAGGCTTGAACGCTTACTGCAGAAACAAAAATCAACATACGCACAGCTAAATGTAAATATGCACACGTATACTGATCATATCACTATAGCAACTGATGACTGCTGCAACAGTTTGGTTATAAAAACTAAAATTAAAAGACGCCGATTGACTTATAAAGCAATTAGTAGAGCATGCATCGTACACTAAATGGAAAATTATTATACTGTATTTAGGTTAAACTAACACCGTGGCTTGAGATACGGTACCGTATTTCTACTTCGTTTTGCTATAAGTACGGTAAATGGCATTGCATCACCATCACCCAATGAAGTGCCAGAATGTGCGCGACATCATTTTTTGAAGACTGGCATTGCATATCACCATATCACACGCAATGACCGGTGGAAGGAGAACGATGTACTGGGAAATTAGAACATCAAAAGTACAATATTGTTTGACTTTACTGTCATCGTTAAAAAGGCGTATGGTTCCCCTTTATAGTAAAGAGTTTCATTTAGCTAGGCCTATATATAACCATTATCAAACAAGGACTGATATCTGGACCAAACTCTTGGCATATGTATCTAGGAATCCGCCTCTAGGCCTTGCTTTTAAATTCTTCGCTGGTGAAGAATCTAAGCAAGCATGCAGGCCTAGGCCTTGCTTGGATTCTTCTTTTGGCGGCGGTTTCGCTCTAGTGACATATCAATCTGGGTGGCATATATCAGTCATAAACACAGTCTTTACGAAGTCTGAAGTTCTCAATCCCCACATCTCAAGTTTTGGTCCAAGATGCCTAGACTATCTTATCCGACCAAAATATTCATACACTTTGAAAGCACAAAACTTTACGTAGACTTCGTCAATCTTATGGTACAGAGTATAGGCCTAGATCGAGAATGAGTTTCCCCTTTGTGATTAGGGCCTATTTATTAGTGTCAAATTTTTCGAATCCACTTTTGATGCAGGGTCATTTAATGTAGTACTAGGTATATAAAATGCTAGGCCTGTATGAATCCTCTTGTTTACAGTAAATTCAACTTTTTATCGCAAGTATTGTCATATAAATAGATAACCAAAGACTAACAGTAGTGTGTGTATACATGTGCCTTGGCCTAAGTCTTGAGGATGATGCCTTGCTTGATAAGGCTATATAAATGACATGACTCTCAGTGGCGTAGCTAGAGGTTTTGGTGCCCGGGGGAAAGAGTAGAAAATTGCACCCCCCACCCCAATTATAATTATAATATTTTGAAATTAATTGATATTGGTTGTATAGACTTTAAGCATATGCGTACGTCCATCTGTCTAAATAACATTATTTAAACCCGAATAACTATTATTATTCTAGCTCTCGTATGTTCTTTCTTACCAGGGATGGGGCCAGGATTTGCCCGAGGGGGTCCAATGTTCGGGGGAATGCTCCAACGAGGGGGAAGATTTCATCGAAGAGAGCAAAGTGGGCATGATTGAGCGTCGCTTAAAATCTTCTGAAAGTGGCCTAGAGAGGGGGGGAGGCGAAGCCCCCGAAACTTTTGACAATTTATGGGTTTCAAAGGCTTATTTAATCGATTTTGAGTCTACTAATATTTACATTTTTTTTCTCCCCAACGAATTATGGTTTTTCTCCTCGACGAAATGGGGGGGGGGGGGGGGGGGGGG
>NW_022736333.1:215047-219842 GCF_011630105.1 Anneissia japonica | reverse complement strand
GAGGCGCAGCTATTCCCGAAGAGGGCCCTGGCGCCATGCTTGTTTTTACTATTGAAACTGCATTACAATGTTCGGAAGTTCGTATACAATTTTACCATTATCCCAATTTGTAAGGCTGTTGTAATATCGCATACAATCATTATTCTTATTCTCTAAATTTATCTTATAAGGCCATATTAATTAAATTGTTCGTCTCAAAGCTCCCGCATTGTTCTCGCCTAAACTCTACAAACATTTTTTTTTCTTTGCCAAATATCGGACTTTGAAAGACGATCCCTAACTCTATTATGGCCCACACACATCTGCACGATGTGGTAGTAACTTAGTGTTAGTTGATGCGTGAAGGCGATCCCTAACTCAATCACAACCCGACGAAACAGCGTGTCGCAACGTTCTCGGCGGTACAGTACATACCTAGATTCGAAAATTATCAATAAAATAAGCCTACTGTAGCCACGGGGTCTAGGCTACACCATATGCGATCTTAATTCACAAAGCCAAATCTTATTGTTTTTACTTCCGAACAAAAAGCATAGTAATTTCGCCACAAGATGATTCGCCTTGGTTTGTCACGCTAGGACGACTTGGCCATAACCAAGCAATGCCATAAACAGCCGGAAATACATTGAAACTTTTTTTGCAGACAGCGCGATTTTCGACTCCCGGATGGCGTTTCAGATGTTAAAAATTAAGGTTTCATACCAACAAACCTCATTCGGCTGGTTTCTGCACCTTGCTGATATTAACCACACTTTGATGTCTTAAATGATCTGTTACAAGGCAAAAACCCTTGTCTCCCGTCAGATAAATTGACAAAATACAGATTGCTTAAACTAGAAGAAGTAGGACAAGGTGCATTAGAAAAACAGTGTGGGACTACCCCACCTGTCCCACTAGCTGGCTCGGCATTGATTATCAAGCATGTTTTGTGATTTTAATGCATGTGGTGGTTGTATCTATAGTACAAAGTTTTTCAAGGTTTCATACATAGAAAATAAAAAAGACAATATTGTAATTCAGTTTATCTTTGTTTTTTATTCGGTGTAGCATTATACATGTGTTAAGCAATCAACCTATGGTCACATCAACAGTAAATATTTGTATTTACTCTGCATACAGTACTTTAAAAAAATCCAAAATTTTAAAAAATTTAAAAAAACTGCGTTCCGCATAAGTTTTTTTACAACAAGGGAGCTTTGAGACAAACAATTTAATTAATATGGCCTAATAGAGTCTTGTAAGTTGCTGAATTTTTAACATTGTTTAAACTTGCAACTGGATTTTGTGTGCTTTTGTATCAGCAAATAAGTTAATAATATGATCAAAGTTAGCAATGTTGTCTGCCTTATGCTCAATACTAAGTAGTGCCAAAGCAGATAGTCTCGCTTTTCCCATCGTGGCTCTGAGATATGGCAGGATGAGCTTTAGAATGTACTTTAGTCATTACAGGATAGGATAAAAAACCAAAGAATACGGTCGAAATGGACTGAAAAGAAATCACAATCTATGAATTTGCCAATAAAAACAACTACATTCGGATTTTTATTAAAATATTCATGCCTGACAAAATACATCAATTTCGTCGTGTTTTCTAAAAAGTGCTTATTTTTTTACTCTCATTCTCCCATTTCAGCGCCCCCAGGGGCACGTGCCCCCCCTTGACCCCCCCCTAGCTACGCCACTGATGACTCTTATTATTGAATGGAACCCTTACGCCTATTTTTCGATGACAGTATTATAAGAATCTCTTTGCCTAGCTAATCATCTGCTAATCAAGTACATTTTTTCGCTAGTCACACACTGCTCACCTCACATGACAGGCACTAAAAACATACTAAACAAGAAGATTCATATGGCCTCCTAGCATTTTATATACTGTAGTACTGTTTTAAGGTCTGCATTAAAATTATTGGAAAAATTTGACACAATAGTATAATCACGAAGGGGAAACTCATTCTCTCGATCTAGGACTAAATTCTGTACCATAAACAGTGACGAAGTCTAGCCATACGAAAAGTTTTGTGCATATGAATATTTTGGTCAGATTGTAAAGTGTGGTATTATTTCGAGTATATTAAGCTTCTTGGACTAAAACTTATGATGTACAGTAGGGATTATGAAGTTCAGACAGAGGAACAAGGCTAAGATTATGACTGATATATGCCACCCAGGGGTGGATTGATATAAGCGGTCTTTAGATGATCTTAACGGTTACCCGGCTATAATCGTGACGTCACTACTGGTCTATAATTATAGACCATTGCTATACCGCGATCTAACCAGTTAGCCGTCTTAAATTTTAAAGCCTACTCGGAGGAGGCTTAAAACGGTCTTAAATCATTTTCATCATGACGTTCTGCTGATAAATTCAACAGTGCAATGGCAAGACCTAGGCCTAGATCGTCAAAGTCGGAGAATTGAACGACTAATACTCCGCACACAGGTCTAGGCCCGTTGCCACCTGGCCTGTTGCCCATACATATGTATACCTCTCACAATTTGTTGTTTTTAAGATATTAAGTCAAATGTATAATCATATTTGTATACAAATAGAAAAAAACATGGGTGGAGGAAATGTCCAACTGACCAATTGAAGACCACGCAAATTAGGCTTGAAGACCCTATAATCTGACAAAATAGCCCTAGTCGCGGTATAAACAATCAGGAGGATTAGTTTGCTCAGATTGTTAATGTTACTGAGCGCAATATCCTTTGTAGTTTACCGCTACGAGAAGGGCTTTATCCAAAGTTTAACATTGACGGTTATTTCTCATGAGAAAATATATATGCTTGTAATAAATTGTCCACATAAAGAGAGAAATACAAAATAAATTCCATAAAGTTAATTATACACACATATATATGCTTGTGGTTATACTATATAAATAACTATTATTATCATAAATTTGTTGTTTTTTAATTGTAAAAGCACAGGCTATTTCTTTCTATTTTAGAATAAGAATATACTTAAAAATAAAATATAAAAATAAACTAGACACTGCAGTATTTCTCTCTTTATGCGGATTTATAACAATGTTTATTTCTGCAATTTTCTCCTGGAGGTAAGAAGGCGCATATGAAATAAAATACAGTAAACTAATGATTAAATATTAAACTGGAAAGTAAATTTAATCAAGAAAAAATTCTGCTACAGTAGGCCTACTAGTAAAAATCTGTGTACAAAAACCCACCAAAATAATATAAATAGGTCTATTCGACAATCATAAAGGTGGCAAAGGCCGAGTAGCAACAGGCCTGGGTGGCAACAGGCCTAGGGTGGCAAACGGGCCGGGTGGCAAAAGGCTGGATGGCAAAAGGCCTGGGTGGCAACGGACCTAGGGTGGCAAAAGGCTGGGTGGCTAAAGGCCGGGTAGCAACGGGCCCTAGGGTGGCAAAAGGGCCAGGTGGCAATGGTCCAGGTGGCAACAGGCCTGGTGGCAAAATGCCGGGTGGCAAAAGGCCGGGTGGCAACGGGCCGGGTGGCAACGGGCCAGAGTGGCAACGGGCCGAAGCCCCTCCGCACACTTCTCAGCGTCTGTAAAAATAGGCATACGACATTTATTTACGTTCATTTCGATACATTTGCGTGTGTTGAGCATGCATGACATCGCCCTCAATCTTACGTTACCAGGGAGTGCTTGTTTGCATTTCAAGAAAAGCAGAATCCAAGCAAGGCCGACCAGGCCTTGCTTGCTTAAATTTTTTGCCAAGCGAAGAATTTAAGCAAGGCCTAGAAAAAGAGGCATGCCAAGAGTTTGGTGTAATCAGTCCTTGTTTGATAATGGTTGATACATAGGCCTAGCTAAATGAAACTCTTTACAAAGTGGAACCATATGCCTATATTTATGGATGACAGTACTAAGTCAAACAATATTGTACTTTTTAATGTTCTAATTTCCCAGTACTGTACATCGTTCTCGTTTCACTGCTCATCGCGAGTGATCTGCAATGCCAGTCTTGAAAAATGACGTCACGCACATTCTGGCACTTCATTGGGTGATGGTGACGTAATGCCATTCACAGTACCTTTAGCAAATTGAAGTAGATTTAATGCATTAAAAGATTTCCTTCAGGCCTTGCAGGCCCTCAGGAAACTTTTTCAAGCATTAAATCTAACCTTCGTATAATAATTTTGCTATCTGTGTACTATGCGGAGCTCTACTAACCTACTTATTATTAATATACACTATTAATTAAAAATAAGCATTGCATTTGACCTTGTTAAAAAATTACCTGGCAGCAGGGGTGGCGCCAGAGAGGGGGGGCTGGAGGCTATAGCCCCCCTTCGGGGAAGCATATCCCCCCGTCGGGGAGGACGAGTAAATTTTGTCGGGGAATAAACAAATAAAAAAAATTATTAAAAAATAATAATAATAATAATAATAATAATAATAGTTCAATGAGACTAATTAAAAATAATTTGCATTCTGTTATGACAAATGCTCGTTTGGATAACCTTATGATGCTTTGAATACATCCTGATAGGGGAAGCAATCTCGACCTTGACAGCGTTGACAAATGCATAATTTCCAAAATGTAGAATTTCACTTTCAAGAATGAGGATTTGAAAATATATTAGATGGTTACATTGCATTCTTTGTTTTTTGTTTTATTCAAAATGTTTTGGTTTTGGAAGCTGATTTCGACATTAGAAAACATATCCTATATGAAGTCATATTATAGTAGCTCGATGCCTATCAAATAAGTAATAAAAATTTGCCATAAATCGTCAAATATCCGTGGCCCTAGGCGCCCCCCCCCCCGGCCCTCAGTCAAGTGAGACTCGATTCGCTCC
>NW_022736333.1:200993-213288 GCF_011630105.1 Anneissia japonica | reverse complement strand
GTGTCTTGGAATTCCGTCTTTCCAAGATACGTTATCTTGGAATTCCGTCTTTCCGAGATAAATTATCTCGGAAAGACGTCTTAATAAGTGTTTATTCCATGTTTCCAAGATAATTATCTTGGAAACTCGGAAACTCGGAAGGTCACTTTAAGCTTCCGTACTCAGAAGTTGTTCTGTAGACGTTTATCTGTTGATGACCTTTTGACCTCCTGAATTCTGCAATGATATTTTCGGGTCGATTCAGCCGAGACGGCCCGAGTGGAGTTTCATGTAAATGTTTCGTACGGGAAAAAAAATCGCGTCCTGCCATGCGATTCTGCGCTGTATTGTTGTCTGATTCATGATTATGCTTTAATTGTTTTGCGTATTATTTGGATAATAGCAACGATTTCTACCGCCACCAAGGAGGTTATGTATTCACCGATGTCACTGTCTGGGTGTCTATTCCAGTTTGTTTTTATATCTAGTAATCTTTGTTGAGAATTGATAATAAAATACGCGACGACTTTGTAACGAAAGTTTGGCACAAGTTTATTTAGATCTAGCTGTAGGGGGCGTCCCATTTTTCGTATTCCCACCATGCATTTCGGTGGAACACGGTGGAACACTTTTTTTGTGTGGAGAACTCTATCTTGTATTTCTAGTATCTTTGTGTTGGAGGCACCAAAGATACTAGAAACACAAGATAGAGTTCTCCACACAAAAAAACTTTTTTTGTGTGGAGAACTCTATCTTGTATTTCTAGTATCTTTGTGTTGGAGGCACCAAAGATACTAGAAACACAAGATAGAGTTCTCCACACAAAAAAAGTGTTCCACCGAAATGCATGGTGGGAATACAAACAATGGGCCGCCCCTTGCGGCTGAATCTAAAAAAACTTCAACTAAACTGGAGTTGAATAGCTTGGTGGTTAAGATGCTTGCCTTCCAATCCCAGGGTCCTGGGTTCAATTCCTGCCAGTTGCAGGATTTTTTCTCACGACATAAACAACTCCACTCCCTAAATCTCATATTGAGATTTAGTTTGTTAAAGCATCGTGTGTGTATGTTTGTCTTGTGTAAGGGATTGTCACCTACAAGTAGGACAGTGATATATATTCGCTATTGGCAATCCTTGGCACATGTGTTGTGTGCCTAAAGAAAGAATAAAATAATAATAACTTTCGTTACCAAGTCGTCGCGTACTTTATTGTCAATTCTCAATTAAAAAATTGTACACAATTGTACAATTAGTACAATGCGCAAAATCGTATGGCCGGACGCGATTTTTTTTTCCGTACGAAACATTTACATGAAAATCCACTCGGGCCGTCTCGGCTGAATCGACCCGAAAATCTCATTGCAGAATTCAGGAGGTCAAAAGGTCAACAGATAAACGTCTACAGAACAACTTCTGAGAGAACGTCTCTGTCTAATTTTGAAAAATACATTGATGTTACCATGTTAATACCAATGGGTCGTATAAAATTACATATAATATTTGATTAAGCTCCACGAGTAATGAAAAGTGTTATTTTAACTTGAGTTACATACTATGACAATTTTAATTTTTTTAATTATGCCTGGGTTTTTGCATAATTACCTAGGCCTACTAAAAACGCATCTGGGAAAAGCACAGAGAGTAAGGAAGAGCGCGTTTTTCTTCATCACTGATCAAATGAAACAGAGTGACAGTTATTTTCAAATTAAGAGAAGAGCTGAGAATAGGCAGCTCTAAAATACTGGATGCCATAATGACTGTCTCTTATACACATCTAGATGTGTATAAGAGACAGGTTAATTACATGTAATGCCGAAATGATAATAATAATAAGTATTATTATTATTACCTGTACGTTAAGGGGAACTTGGACGATGGAAGAATTAGAGAACAATTTAAAAAACGACGTTAAGGGGAAATAACACAAAAGATAATCCCCTTGGCCTAGTTATTATTTATAGGCCTAGTAAATAGTATCTGTAGGTTCTTCATTACAAGCCTTACGCCAAGGTAATTAATGCTGAAATGATTATTATTACTATTATTATTATTACCTGTACCTTAAGGGGAACATTAGGTAGACCTACATAGCCAACGACAATGAAAATTGTGTCAATTAACGCACAAGGTGTCAATTAATTTTTACAATACAAACATAGGTCTATGCACATGCTCTAAACGTCTCGTTATAAGGCATAAACGAGTGAAGTGTAAAAAGATATGATATGGTTCCGTTAGCTTAATTATTTTATACAGTAATTCTTAAACAGCCAAGGTATAGTATTGCTAGCCGTTTATCTGTTGAACATTGTTAGGCCTGTCTCTTATACACATCTAGATGTGTATAGGAGACAGGGCCTCTAGTTTATCCTCTTTCTCTCTAGCCTTTGGTAATAACTTTACCCATCTACACTTTATAACAGGAGGTACTACGCTGCTGCTGTTGTTGTAGATAATATACTAACATTTAATAACATCCAAGAAGGTCACAGTTAGCTACACAGTGACGTACTGTACATCATCCGTGAAATTTCATAGGCCTACCGTAGGTAAACATAGAAAGAGCAATAATAGTAAAACTCGAGCGTCACGACATTGCGAAGTGTCTGCTCTTGTTCCTCGTATCGTACTCACTCGAGTCAATCCGAGATGGCCCGAGTGAAGTTTCATGCAAATGTTTCGTACGGAAAAAAAAATCGCTGGCCGGACGCACAGTTCTAGTGAGTTTTCCTCCATTAGTGGAAAAAGAAGGGCGCCGTGTGCGTCTGGATATACTTAGCCAGTGATCTATCTAACGATGAGGGCGACAGACCACGATTTTCGCGGCGTGTGTGTGTGTGTGATCGTCCGCCGTCGGTCGGCACGGGTTGATGGTGACCGCAGCAAAGATTAAAGAGCGGCCAGGCCTGAAAGTCTCTATAATAAGGGGAAGCAAGGTTAGGATACGTGGTTTTGTAATGTTAAAAATTTCGCCTGAAGTACCCAAGGTGATAATTAAATTAGAGTTTCAAAATTTTCCCATCGGTTTTTTTTTTATGCCGGTATCATCATGATATCAGATGATCGGAACCAGCAGAAAGTCGCACACAGGACATAGGCCTAGCTAGGCCTAGGCCTATTGCTAGGCTAGTATATTAGTAATAGTATGAGTATTAAGCTGCGTTCACATCGAATCCGAATTTTCGGATCGTAAAGGCTACCGAACCGATCCAAAAAATCGTATCAGTTCTGAAGTAGACTACCGAACAATGTAAACACATTGACACAGGGCTAGCCTAGGCCTAGGCCTCTTTCTAGCTTTCCTAGGCCTAGGCGGCATCTGCATTAGGGCCAGGCTAGGGCTCCAAGGGCACATAGAAAAAATTATTAGTCTCATCAATCTATTTTTTTTTTTTTAAGTGATAAGTGTGGGCTGTTTCACCTCTTGTTATTGTCAGGATCATCATCATCATCATTGGTGATCCGCTACTCTAGCAGATCACCTCTCTCTTGTTATTGTACTACTACTGGATCATCATCTTTTTGGTGATCCGTTAACGTTTGCGGATCACCTCTTGTTATTGTCAGGATCATCATCATCATCTTTTTTTTATTCTTTCTTTCTCCCCTTTTCTGTTTGCACGATATCTCAAAAAATGCCACGAGTTACGCACAATCGCTGTCAGCAAACATTTGGCTTGGTCTGGAATAGTCATGGTAAGCTTTTCAACGCGCTCAGTCATGCGTGACATCAACTACGCGCAATTTTGCGTTTTTACATTATCGATCATATCAGCCTAACAATTGCCATTTCGAAATCGTATTAAGTGAGCATTAACTTCGGGTTAATGTTGAATGTTCTGTACCCTACCCTAATTTTACGTGTGCGCTTATTAACGCGCGCACGCATGCGTCAAAATTTTAAAATGCTCGAAATTACTTTTTGACTAAATTAGAGCATGTTTCAGACCATTTTGAGCATTTCAAAATTTTTCATAATTTTCCACTACGCGTGTGCACTTTTACTTGCGCAGTACGTATGGAAGTTGAAAATTAGGTTTTTTTTACATATTTTGGGTTCCTGAAATTGTTTTCACAAATTTGCATTCTTTTTGGTCATCTTTTGGCCAATAAATGTCAATGCTGTACGTGCGCATCAAACATAGGTATTTTTGCGCGTATTTGTGCCGCTATATACAGTGAAATTATGCTAAAATCAGACCTATTTTTAATCAGTTATAGCTCCTTAGGTTGAAAGGTGACCCCCAATTTTTATTACATATTCTGAAAGCACATAAGTTGTAAATATGATTTTATAGATCATAATGGCTGATCGGACATTGTGACGTCATCATATTGGCATTTGAATTAAAAAACTGAATTTTTATTTATGATGCCATTATGTTTATACTCGTTTGAACGTATCTCGCTTATTCTTGATTGATTGTCTCACACCTGTGAGTATGTTACAGCTAAATCAATTCTCTTGAAGACATGTCCCTTTATTTTTCATTTTGATCAGGTCAACAGGGTCAAAAAGAATGAATTTTTGGAGCCCTTTTATCTCTCATTCTTAAAAGATGTAAAACAGTAGAACAGAGTGAGGGCGGCAGACTGTATTTCGACGCTATCAGACTAATATTATAGGTTATTTGAAGGGAAAGTTCGTGTGGCATTACCAACTAACAGGCGGTTTTAAATACACTTGACAATGTTTAATTTTGTGTGCTAGTACTGTACACGCACACATGGTGACGTGCGTGTCTGTTAAAATTTGAAAATTCTCCATATTACTATTCAGATAGTTTAAAGAACGTTTCGGGTCATTTTCAGCATTTCAAAACTTTCCATAATTTACCCGCCGTACGTTAATTTCCACGCACACAGCACATATTAAAGCTGGAAATCATGTTTTGTTACATACTTTGTGTTCCTGACACATTATTCATATCAGGAGTCACTCTTTGCGCTATTACCGTGCTCACGGGCGTGAAGACGTACATGTACACATGCGGAAATCTTTTAAAATGCTCAAAATTATTCTTTTTAAAAAAAACTAATTACAGCATATTTTAGCATATTATGACACTTTTCAATCAGCACCGCATGATCTTAATGAGGGTCAAAGTGCGGCGGATCACCTAACTCGTCCTCAGTGACGAGTTCAAATCTAGTTTTTTTTTTAATTCTCACTTTCTCCCCATTTCTTGTTCGCACGATATCACAAAATTGCCGTGAGTTATGTTCATGCACGCTTCAACGAACATTTGGCTTGGCATGGAATAGTCAATGTGACCTGTTTAATGTGTTCAATCACACGTGGTGTAATCTACGCGCAATTTTGCGTATTTTACATTATCGATCATATCCTTGCCAATTGTTATTTCTAAATCATATTTGGTGTGCATAAACTTCAGATCAATGTTGAATATTACATACCAAAATATTTTGCCTGCGCATCATAACGCATGCGCACGCATGCATCAAAATTTAAAAATGCCCAAAATCACTTTTTGACTAAATTAGAGCACGTTTCAGACCATTTTGAGCATTTCAACATTTTTCAAATTTTCTGCACCGCGTTCGCATTTCTATACGCGGAGCTCGTACGGAGCTGGAAATTTCGTTTTTTTACAAGTTTTGGGTTTCTGACACTGTATTCACATATTTCCATTCTTTTTCATTCAATTAGGGCCAATAGCAATGCTTTGCGCGCACATCAAATTATGAATATTTGTGCTCGTTTTTGTCAACAAACACTGAAATTTTGCCAAAATCATGTCTATTTTCAATCAGTTATAGTTCCTTAGGATGAAAGGTGACCCCCAATTTTTATTACTTATTGTTAAAGCACATGAGTTGTAGATATGATTTTATAGATCATAATGGCTGATCGGACTTTGTGACATTATCACATTACCATCTGACATTTTTTTTTAATGAATTTTTGTCTATGACATCATTTGTTAAAATATTCATTTGAGATTTTCTCACTAATCTTTAATCGATCTCTCAAGTCTTTAGAGTGTGTTTTAGCTGAGGCAATTTTCTTTCATAAACGTGACCTTTACATTTTGATGATGTCATCATGATCAAAATGAAATGGGTTTTTTTCCTGACCCAAACACTGCAAATTTAGGGTGAAAGGTGACCCCCATTTTTTATTACATATTCTAAAAGCACATGAGTTGTAGATATGATTTTATAGATCATTTTGGCTGATCGGACATTGTGACGTTATCTTATTGCCATCTGAATTCAAAAAACTGAATTTTATCTATTACGTTATTTTCTAAAATACTCATAGAGAATATCTTGCTTATCCTTGATTGATCGTCATCATGAACAAAATGAATGATTTTTTAACCCCTCATCTTTCTTTTTTCATATTCTGTGCAACAGTGGGCAGCAGATTGTATTTCGATGCTATCAGACTGATATTTATATAGTTCATGTCATATGGCATTACCGACTCATGAAGTTCCAGACAGAGGGCGGCAGACTATTTCGGCGCTATTGGATTGATATAAATAAAGTTCATACAAAGGGTAAATTCGTTTGGCATTACCGACCAACAGACACTTAACAAAATTCATGAATATTTTTTAATATCTGCGGCGGATCACCACCGAACTCGTCATCAGTGACGAGTTCAAATCTAGTCATCTTTTTTTTCTTTCTCCCCATTTCTGTTAGCACGATATCTCAAAATTGCTACGAGTTACGCACACGGTCACTTCATCGATCATTTTGGCTTTGCCTGGAATAGTCACTATCTATATTAAGTGAGCATAAACTTCAAGTCAATGTTGAATGTAATGTACCCTAATTTTAGGCGTGCACTTCATAATGTGCGCGTATGCGTGCGTCAAAATTTTAAAATGCTCGAAAACTTTTTGACTAAATTAGACCACGTTTCAGGTCATTTTGAGAATTTCAAAATTTTCCACTACACGCGCGCACTTTTACGTACGCAGCACGTACAGAAGCTAGAAATTAGGGGTTTTTTTTACATATTTTGAGTTCCTGACATTGTTTTCACATATTTCGATTCTTTTCGGTCATCTTATGGCCAATAGCAATGTCGTATGTGCGCATCAAACATAGGGAACTTTGCGCGGATTTGTGCCGATATACAGAGAAAATATGCTAAAATCAGGCCTATTTTTAATCACTTATAGCTCCTTAGGATGAAAAGTGACCCCCCAATTTTTATTACATATTCTGAAAGCACACGAGTTGTAAATTTGATTTTATAGATCGGACATTGTGACATCATCATATTGCCATCTGAATTCAACAAAACTGATTTTTATTGATAACGTCACTATTGAAAATACGCATTTAAGCGTATCTCGCTTATCCTTGGTCGATCATCTCCCAACTTTGAGTATGTTATAGCTAAGACAATTTTCTTTCATATGTGACTTCTTTTTACATTTTGATGAGGTCATCATGGTAAAAATAAATGTTTTTTCTGACCCCTTCACCTTTCTTTCTTCAAAACGTTGATGACGTCATATCATCTTAACCATTCATCATTTCTGAATCATATTAATTGGGCTTATACTTCAGGGCAAGGTTGAATGTCAGGTATCTTAAATTTCCGTTCGCACGTCTTAACGTGCACGTACAGGTGCGTCAGCAATTACATATTTGGTGGTCCGCTTCTCGAGCCTCTTGTTATTGTCAGGATCTTTTAGATCTCTTAGAGCATGTTACACGCCATTTTGAGCATTTCAAACTTTTCCAAAATTTACCACTACGTGTGCGCATTTTTACGCGCGCAGCACATATGGTAGCTAGAAATTAAGTTTTTTTGTCACATTTTGGGCTCCTGACATTGTTTTTACAAGTTTTCGATCTTTTCAATCACCTTATGGCCAAAACAATGCTGTGGGCATGCATCAAACATAGTGAACTTTGTGCGTATTTGTGCCGATATACAGTGAAATTTTGCTAAAATCAGGCCTAATTTTAACAATTACAGCTCTTTAAGATGAAAAGTAACCCCCAATTTTTATTACATATTCTGAAAGCACATGAGTTGTAAATATGATTTCATAGATCATAATGGCTGATCGGACATTGTGACGTCATCACATTGCCATCTGAATTCAACAAACTGAATTTTATCGATGACGTAATTCTCTTCGTATTTATCGTATGAACAATTCTTGGACTTCCACAGGAATTTGTTCATTCCATCTGTTCCATGAACTATTTTTATTGACAGTCATTTAACTCTGCTTATTTTCATTCTTTAACGATTAAGTTTGCTAGGTTTTGTCTCTGGAAAACTTTCTATTGAACATGTTACTTGCTTGATTTACACTTTTCCCCTTAACTCCAAGCAGCAGTGAGACATATTCTTGTTCTCCAGACAACTTTTGTGACAGAACATCTAAAACTCCGAAGTTGCTGAAAGTTTCAACAAACTCAGTTTATGACTTAAGGTTGTAATCGTCTGTAATATCGATGTCTCGAGAAAGGTAACGGATGATTGCTATGCCTTGGTTGTTATTCGTTAAAGCATGCTTTGCATACAAAAAGACTTTCGTGTCGGCTTCTTATTAGCTGTTCTACGCCAGATTGTAGAACCCCAGGCTGCCGACTGTCAGATTTTCGAGTTCACTTTGCCAAAACACAGTTTGCCGAATGCCAGTTTGCTGAATCAAAAACTACGAATCCCAGTTTGTTGAAACACAGTTTGCGCTGAAAATTTGTTAAAAATAACATAAAAGCAGTAAAACATTAACCACAGCATAACATTCATGTTGGAACACTCTCTTACTGTACTATGTATTTGTATGAGAAATAGCGGCTTATTGTAGTTAAAAATTCTTTTTGTTTTAATCTGTAAATCAATTGGCTGTCAGCAAATAAAATTCAATTTAATAGGCCTCGCAGTTAAAACGTTTTATTAGCATACCTATGATAAGTACATACATTTTTTTTTTTAAATAATAAAAGAAATAAACAAATTAATAATAATCTACAATTATACACACATACCAACTGTGGGTCCAGAAATTTGTCCAAGGGGGTCTGACTCAAGAGGCTGACTAGAGCCTCGGTGGTCAGGGACCTGGCACAACAATCCTGATAGGGTTTGCAGGGGGAATACCGTAGTTTAGAAGGATACGATGCTTATCCTGGATTTCATTTCATTTTATTTCTAATTTTAACTGATAGCCGTGCTTTTAAGTGTGTTTTTCTACAACTTTGTTGTCTTCCAATATTTTTCCTTTTAATTTGTATACAAATGAAGCTCCTTCCTGAGCCGCCCATCATTTTTTTCTAATGCACAGTATGCTGTACTTTGTAACAAAGAGATTTGGACTGGGTTTCGGAAAACTGAGTTTTGGTAAACTGGGATTTCATGGTTTCAGTGAACTGGATTGGGCATTCTTGGTTTCGACAAACCGAGTTTCTGCAAACTTAGATTTCATGGTTTCAGTGAACAACTGGATTCGGCAAACAAATCATTGCTACCACCATGTTTGCAGACTCTTGAGCATAGCAAATTTATTCGCTAAAGAATGGAAATTAAACAGATGTAAATGATTTGGTCAATAAAAATAGTATTCACAACAGATGGAATGATCAAATGAAGCAAAAAATGATTGAGACAGTGATGCCCATGGACGTCCAAAAGCTGTTTATAATAAAGACGAAGATTTTCAGATTGCAGTGATATTAGCAATACATGAAAATTTTTGCTCAACATTGGGTTACACAGTAAAGGACAATTATGTAATAAATGAATTAATGCTTCTTTATACATGAAAAATTATGATAGTTGTTTGTGTGGTCCTCTGGAATAACTTGTGTAGTACACAAAAATAATGAAAAACAACCGTATATTTGTAAGAAAGCTGGATTCTGGTAATATTTTCCATTCTTCAAAACAGAAAAGGGTTAATATAAGGGGGCATTTTTACTTACATTTCCAAAAGAGTTAGCTTTGTTATTTTGGGTTTAAAAAGTCAACAGCAGTATAATATTACATTCATGTTTTGTAAATTAAACAAATTTATATACTGTATTGAAGCTGCTGTTAAGTTGTGCTTTAATTTTGTCGGCCATTTTAAAAAGCGCCCTCAATTGCCTCCCGAAATCTTCACATTAATAACTTTAGCTAGTTATACTTTACTCCTATCACTACATATTCAAAATTTGGTCAAACCTACCTCTTCTGTGCTTGTTTTAACCAAACATGTGTAGTTAATTAGATTTTGGCGGCCATTTTCGCCCTTGCGCGAAAGTTCTCCTTTTACCTCACATATTCTGATTCCCCATAAAAAAACTGGTCTAGAAAAACCATATGAGAATTTCTACCTCTCCAAGTGGCACATATTTCAATTACTGTATAGCCTGGTCTAATAGTTTACCCCATAAAATGGGTGCCACTAAGCTGCCACCACATTATTGGGTAAACTTTGGTTTCCCAACTCTTTTCCCAATTCGAAGAAAGTATGTTTTGCTTGTCTAGGGGAAAACTGAGCTTTACCCAATTATGTAGGTTAATTATTTCTAGATTACATTTCCCAGTTTCTGGTGAAATGTTAGTTTACACTACTGTGCTATACTTGTTGTTGGCAGCAAAGTAGTCCCCATGAATTGGGGGTAATCTGGTAACACCAAAAAAGTGGATTTTTGTTAGTTTCCTGTAAAAGTGAGGAAAAATAGAGAAACAAAATGCTAATGTAAACAAGCAGTTAAATTTATCCTTGAGTTTTAATAAAACAACACTGTTCAAGAAACCATAAACTCTAAGTAACTATTATTTCCAAACTAAAAATGTTTTTCTTTTCACAGGAGACATTTTATTATCCATTTATGTCTAGGTGGCAGTACCTGTTTTAAAATTTTAATTTATTCTTTTTACAATAAATAAAAATTGAAAATTAACATGGTTTAATAAAACAACACTTTTCAAAAAACCATAAACTCTAAAATAAAGACATGTAGTCTTACCCTGTGAACTTTTACTTTTAACTTTTTTTGGTAATCCACTTTCCCAGCGGATCACCTCTTGTTATTATCTGAGATCTTTTTGGTGATCCGCTTCTCGAGCGGATCACCTCTTGTTATTGTCAGGATCATCATCATCTTTATCTTCTTTTTTTTTTTTTGTTATTGTCAGGTTCTTCTTCATCATCTTTTTTATTCTTCTTTCTTTCTCCCCAATTCTGTTAACACAAAATCTCAAAATTACCAAAAGCAACTCACAAGCCCACTTCACCAAACATTTGTCTTGGCCTGGAATAGTCACAATAAGGTTTTCAATGTGCTCAGTCATGCGTGACGTCATCTACGTGCTATTTTGCATTTTTACATTATTGAACATATCATCCTAACCAGTTGTAATTTCTCAATCATATTCAGTGGGCATAAATTTCAGGTCAAAGTTGAATATATTGTCTTAGCCTGTACGTGTACGTCAAAATTTTTAAATGCTCAAAATCACTTTCTGACTAAATTAGAGCATGTTTCACGCCATTTTGAGCATTTCAAAATCTTTTGACATTTTCCACTGCGCATGCGCATTTTTACGTACGCAGCATGTAGGGAAGCTAGAAATTACGTTTTTTTTTTTCATATTTTGGGTTCCTGAGACATTGTTTTCACAAATTTCCATTCTTTTTAGTCATCTTATGGCCAATAGCAATGCCGTACGTTATGCGTGCATTAAACATAGGGATCTTTGCACACTTTTATGCCGATATACAGTGCAAATATGCTAAAATCAGACCTATTTTTAATCAGTTATAGCTCCTTTGCATGATCAGTAACCCCCAATTTTTATTACATATTCTGAAAGCAGATGAGTTGTAAATATGATTTTATAGATCATAATGGCTGATCGGACATTGTGACTTCATCATATTGCCATCTGAATTCAATAAATCTGTATTATATCGATGACTTCATTTTCGAAAATACGCATATGAGCGTATCTCGCTTATCCTTGGTCGATCGTCTTTCAACTTTGAGTATGTTATAGCTGAGACAATTCTTTTTTTATATATGTGACTTCTACTGTACTTGATGATGTCATCATGGTCAGAATAAATGTTTTTTCAGAACCCCCCCCCCCTTCATCTTTCCTTACTCAAAACATTGAAGACTCCATATTCATCTTTACCATTCATCATTTCTGAATCATATTAAATGGGCATACACTTCAGGTCAAGGTTGAATGTCAGGTACCTTAATTTTTCGTTAGCGCGTCTTAACGTGCGCGTACAGTACGTCTGCGTCAATAATTATGCTTATAATTATGCCTATTTTTAATCAGTTATAGCTCCTTAGGATGGAAGGTGCCCCCCCA
>NW_022736333.1:179524-200214 GCF_011630105.1 Anneissia japonica | reverse complement strand
CATGCGTGACGTCATCTACGTGCTACTTTGCATTTTTACATTATTGAACATATCATCCTAACCAGTTGTAATTTCTCAATCATATTCAGTGGGCATAAATTTCAGGTCAAGGTTGAATATCAAGTACCAAAATATTTAGCGTGCACATCTTAGCGTGCACTTACGTGTACGTTAAAATTTTAAAATGCTCAAAATCACTTTCTGACTAAATTAGAGCACGTTTCAGGCCATTTTGAGCATTTCAAAATCTTTTGACATTTTCCACTGCGCACGCACATTTTTATGTACGCAGCATGTAGCTAGAAATTATGTTTTTTTTACATATTTTGGGTTCCTGAGACATTGTTTTCACAAATTTCCATTCTTTTTAGTCGTCTTATGGCCAATAGCAATGCCGTACGTTATGCATGCATTAAACATAGGTAAATACAGTGCAAATATGCTAAAATCAGGCCTATTTTTAATCAGTTATAGCTCCTTTGCATGATCAGTAACCCCCAATTTTTATTACATATTCTGAAAGCAGATGAGTTGTAAATATGATTTTATAGATCATAATGGCTGATCGGACATTGTGACTTCATCACATTGCCATCTAAATTCAATAAATCTGTATAATATCGATGACGTCATTTTCGAAAATACGCATATGAGCGTATCTCGCTTATCCTTGGTCGATCGTCTTCCAACTTTGAGTATGTTATAGCTGAGACAATTCTTTTTTTATATATGTGACTTCTACTGTACTTGATGATGTCATCATGGTCAGAATAAATATTTTTTCAGACCCCCCCCCCCTTCATCTTTCCTTACTCAAAACATTGAAGACTCCATATTCATCTTTACCATTCATCATTTCTGAATCATATTAAATGGGCATACACTTCAGGTCAAGGTTGAATGTCAGGTACCTTAATTTTTCGTTAGCGCGTCTTAACGTGCGCGTACAGTATGCCTGCGTCAATAATTATGCTTATAATTATGCCTATTTTTAATCAGTTATAGCTCCTTAGGATGGAAGGTGCCCCCCCCCCAATTTTTATTACATATTCTAAAAGTAAATGAGTTCTAGATATGATTTTATAGATCATTATGGCTGATTGGACATT
Organism: Anneissia japonica; assembly: GCF_011630105.1. NCBI lineage: Eukaryota > Metazoa > Echinodermata > Crinoidea > Comatulida > Comatulidae > Anneissia > Anneissia japonica. Next base: position 199,105 of record NW_022736333.1, on the reverse strand, counting down.
GTGACGTCATATTGCCATCTGAATTTAAATAAACTGAATTTTTATTTATGACGTCATTATTTTCTACTCATTACGCTTGACGAGGTTTAATTTTGTGTGCCACTACTGTCCTCAGGCACGTCATAAGGTACTCATACTTGTGCATTAAAATTTGAAAATTGTGAATATCACTTTTCAGATAATTTAAAGCACATTTCAGGTCATTTTCAGCATTCCAAAACTTTCCATAATTTACGCGCCGTACGTTCATTTCCACCCGCACAGCACGTACTGAAGCTGGAAATTTACGTTTTGTTACATATTTTGGGTTTTTGACACTGTATTTATATCAGCAGTCAACTTTTTGTGCCATTACCGTTCTCACAAGCATTAAGACGTGCGCGTACGCATGCGTAAATCTTTTAAAATACTCAAAATTACACTTTTTTAAAAAACTATTTAGAACATATTTTAGCACATAAAACTTTCCAATCAGCACCACGCACGCTTCCTGAGGGTCAAAGTACGGCAGATCACCAAACTCGTCCTCAATGACGAGTTCAAATCTAGTTCCTTCTTCTTTCTTTCTCCCCCTTTCTGTTCGCACGATATCTCAAAATTGCCGCGAGCTACGCACAAGCACACTTCAACGAACATTAATGCGTGCGTGTACGCTTGCCTCAAAATTAATATATTGTTAAAAATCATGCCTATTTTTAATCAGTTATAGCTCCTTTAGAAGAAAAGTGACCCCCTAATTTTTCATATTCTGAAAGCACATGAGTTGTAGATATGATTTTATAGATCATTATGGCTGATCTGACATCAATTTGCCATCTGAATTAAGAAAAAACTGAATTTTTATTTATGACGTTATTTTTATAATCTTTTGAACGTATCTCGCTTATTCTTGATTGATCATCTCCCACCTGTGAGTATGTTATAGCTAAGACAATTCTCTTTCAGATGTGTCCTTTCATTTTTCATTTTGATGACGTCATCATGGTCAAAAGAATTAACTTCTGGACCCCTCTCATCTATCTTTCTTAAAGGGATAGCCTATCCAAATATATTATTTAACTGGTGTAAACTAGCTTATTTGATCAATCATTCAGTACATTGCATCAACATGTAACATATACTGTTTCTGAGAAAATAAAATTTGAACGTTAATTTTACAACAATTGAAGATCACCATTTTGAACTAATGGCAGCTTGCTGATGACGTTATATACGGCCAACGAAATTTTGTGTTTCCCGGTTTATTATGGGACGCGCCGATTGGCTGAGCCATTATGCTAAGCTGATTGGCTGAAACAGTGACACGGTCAAGCGAGGTCGGCTAGACTGTCATCTGACTGCTGTCGCGAGTGTAGTCGCGGGAATAAAGATCGATCAAACAATAAGACACTATCAGCAAAAAAAAAAAATTGTTTACGTGATTGTTTAATTCAACAAAATGGTTTTTTTACAGCTATCGGCTGTACAAATAGATCAAGTTCAGCGAAAAACGTAAGTTTCCATAGGCTACCTATTAACCAACCTCTCTTCTGAAGAAATGGCTTGTAAATTTGAGACGGGACAACCTTGTCGTCAGTAAACATGTTGTTGTCTGTTCCGAGCATTTTTGAGCCCCTGTTTATTCTATATTATTATATTTCTGTATTCAGGTTCAAAGCTATAACCCTCATAAAATGACATAATCAATATAAGGATGATTAAAAACAAAATACTTCAGAAGATCAAACAGTCCAAGGTTTGTAGGGAGCTGCTTAGAACGGATCGAAAGAACAAACTAGCATACTGCGCATGCGGTGTAGGTACTTGATCAGCGGCCGATCTTTTATTATCATCGCAACATGCCTTGCTTTTAATTTCATTTATCGACTTTTAAACAATAAAACCATTACTTTCCTTTTCAGTATACTGTTGTTCAAGCTTATAATTCTCAATAGCCATAATTGTTTTGCATATCAATAACAAATGAGCGCACAGTTCAACTATTTGGGAGTGATCTTCCCACTACATTGCTAATGTTATATAAAATTCAATGAAGCCTTATACGGTCGGACATATATGACGTCACAGAGCTCGAAATATGGCGATTTTCAAGTTAGCACAGGGCTCTGTGCTAACTTGAACTAAAATGTTCTTCTTTTTACATGAGACATTTCTTTATCAATTTTTGACCACTCTGTTTTAAAATTAAAAATTAAATTTATTCTTTTCACAATAAATTAAAAAATAATATGGTTAAAATAAACAATGTTCAAGAAACCATAAACTTTAAAATAAAAGACATGTAGTCTAACCCTGTGAACTTTTACTTTTACAGTAGAATATTGTACATCCTTTCACCATACAACATTTTATAAAGTTACTTTTTTAGTTTTTCAGCTAGTAATATGACTCTTTGTGGTATTTTCATTTTGTCATTAAAATCCAACAGAAATTTCCGTATAAAGACTAAGGTTTCCATAACTCTTTTCTGAAATTCCAAGTTGCAAGCATAGTATATGCCCATCACTGAACTCATTGCATTGGTCAAAGAATTTTTGCCATTAAAATCTCCTTTTCAGCAATTACATAACAACATTTGGGTTGGAATATGTTGCCAACAATAGCAACAAAGAGCTCTCCTGATTTAGCAGAATCATGACTCCAGTGTGCAATCATCCTGTAAATAAAGTACAATAAACAAAATATTTTATTGACAAAAACTAAATTAAAATACATGGGTTAAAACCAGTAAATAACTGGGGAGGATGTGTGTATTTCCTGTATTTTACTTTAAAGATGTATTGTTCCTTGCAAATATGCCAAAACAAAATCACAAAAATTATTTTTTAAATTACTCTGCATTTTGTAGTAACATAAAAACTTGGAACATAGAAATTAGTGTGTTTAACACATGTTTACCCATCATTTTACATCGAAAAAACTAAAGTAACACTGGAAGTGTTTTATTATCTTTATTATAATTATCCAGTGTAAAAATCAGGGTACACATTTTTTAATTAAATAATTTCTGTGCTAAAGTTTATACAGTAATTTGTATGTTACTACAAAATGAGTTAATTTTAGGTCAATTTCAAAATTATTTTTTTAAAATTTTTGTTAAGGGAAAATACATCTTTAAATTTCATATCAACCTTAAGTAGCTGTGCTACTTAAGGTTGATAAAATACAAAATGTACTCACTTTCATTAACGGTGGACCTTCAGCATTCTCTTTTGGATGATTTTGCTTTAAAGTGCTTTCAACTTTCTTTGCTGCCTACTTGGTAGACAAGTATATTTCAGAATTTCTTCTGACAAATTGTCTTTTAATTCTTTCCTTTGCCTCCAATTTAGAGGTCTTTTGTAGTATAGCGCTTCCTTCAAATCTTTACTTTATTGGATAGTTGGTGGAAAATTTTTCTTTGAGGTGATAAGACAGGCGTCCACTGCTGGCTTCCTCCAAGCTCTGATTGTCTTTGTCCAGTGCAGAGTCATCAGAGCTTGTGATTGGACTATCATCATCAAGACTTGAATCTAGGAGCAATGTTGTAGAAATTGTGTTCTGCATACCAGAATCTAACTGTGATGCTGGATCACTAGAACATGTGCTCTGACTATCTAAGAGCAATGTGAAAATCAGAGCCACAGGAATCATTTATCATACTCACAAACGATGAATTGATTGTATTATAATCAACAACTGGTAGACATCGTAATAATGTTCTATTCGGAACTTCCACAACACTAGTTACATCCAGCCAAACATTCCACTCCTTATCAAAATTCTGTATGATGATCTGTTCCTTTTACTCATTTTTTCTTTAATAGTGTTTAAAAAGTCATCTTGTTCATTTACAACAATTATACGTTGACTCTGTTTGTATAGCTATAGCTATAAACAATCAATCAAGCAAATGGCTGGATTTGTTTGCATTACAATATAAAAACATAAACATATTAAAAAGAGGCATTGAACTTAATTGTTAACATTAAGATTACAAAAGAACTAAACAATTTTCTATTAGAAGTTTAGGTGTTAAAAATCTGCTGTAAAAAAATATAAATTCTAAATATCAAAAAGAAAATCCTTAATTACACATTATTAATATACACAATTAATTATTAAATGATCATTGAAATATTATTAATATATTTTATCATTTATTCAAATTACAAGAATAAAATGGTACAAACAGTTTCAATATATGAATATCACAATTATTGTAATTGACAAACAACCCCTCACATGTTGTTGTTATAATTAAAATGTTGAAAAAGAACAAATCTACTGAAATTGTTTATATAAAACTAATGTATTAAGGTAATGTAAAATCATCAAAAAATGAAAAATCGCAGTTAAAAAGTTATTTGCTGTTGAAAAAATATAAATTCTAATTGTTACCCCTCCCCATTTTGAATTTGGATCCACCACTGCAAGGACCACTCCTTCTGTGCAAAGGTCAGGAAAAATCCTGGATCCATGCCTGGTTAGTTTGTACAATATTTATATTCCATGTTAATTGTTTTCGGAATTAGTTCATAATATACAATTTATTTCAGAATAAGTTAATAATATATAATTTATTAATCTACTGTACAATACAGTTTTATACACTACTTTGTTTTGGAAAATTTGGAACATGGTAAAGTCGCTAATTTTAGTTTCCCTAACCATAATGGTAATGACATGCGATTTATTATTTTATAAAATAATTTCAAATCTACCAAATCTGTTTCATTCTCCGCCTAAAAACCCATACTAAAGGTTTGAATAAAAACATGGGCTTTACAAGTGAATACCTGTCTCTTATACACATCTAGATGTGTATAAGAGACAGGTTTAACACATGTTTACCCATCATTTTACATCGAAAAAACTAAAGTAACACTGGAAGTGTTTTATTATCTTTATTATAATTATCCAGTGTAAAAATCAGGGTACACATTTTTTAATTAAATAATTTCTGTGCTAAAGTTTATACAGTAATTTGTATGTTACTACAAAATGAGTTAATTTTAGGTCAATTTCAAAATTATTTTTTTAAAATTTTTGTTAAGGGAAAATACATCTTTAAATTTCATATCAACCTTAAGTAGCTGCTGTCTCTTATACACATCTAGATGTGTATAAGAGACAGCTCGTCCTCAATGGTGAATTAATACTTGCTTTTTAAAAATACACAAATGAATTTGGTCTTAAATCTGTCTTTAAAATTTCTGTATAATTTACTTGAACTGTCACCTGGAAAACACATACACATTCTGTCTAGCCTAAAGAGAAAAAAGAAAATCAAATCGGTGGTAAAAACATGCTACAAATTTTGCTTCGGATCGAGTGTGAATGCAGCTTTATCCAGACAGGCCCATATACAGGTCTGTCTAGTAAATTTTTTTTCATGCCTGTTATACTCATAAGTAAAAAAATGAAAATGTTGGAGCTTTAAATTACAGCCTAGGCTGGGCCTAGTGCGAGTTAGGCTAGGTATAGCAACTGACTGCTGCTTCTGGCACTGTTGGTACATAAAATAGCTTGGCCTCGGCCTCAATTATAAATAGGCCTTGGATATTTTTATTTATTTATTTTGGTATATAATTTACAATTGTCAGCAAATGGCTGAATTTGTTTGCATTACAATATAAAAACATAAACATATTAAAAAGAGGCATTGAACTTAATTAATTGTTAACATTAAGATTACAAAAGAACTAAACAATTTTCTATTAAAAGTTTAGGTGTTAAAAATCTGCTGTAAAAAAACACTAAATATCAAAAAGAAAATCCTTAATTACACATTATTAATATACACAATTAGTTATTAAATTAAATTAAAAAGCCGAATTACTCCCAAAAAGGAAATCAAAGTACACAAAGGAATGGTGTAAAGTCCCAACTGTTTTTTACAGTGTAGAGGTGAAAATGAAAATAGACAGTGAAATTAAAGCCCCATTCCCGGCAAAATTTCACTAAAAACTGACTTTTTTTAGAAAATGTGCATTTGCATTACTCCAATTATTATAAATCATGGAAAAATATTGGCATGAATTTTAGTTTTGCGCAAAAGAATAAAAAAAATGAGAAATACAGACTATTTCTCATAAAATATTACCATTTTCTCGTCGAATTCATCGTTACTAGGCAAATTCAGAGGTTGCATTTAGTGGAATACTCTCGCTTTAATGTATACTTTATACAGTCAATAAAGTGCGCCCTCTCTAATAAGATTAGTTTTTGTACTTCGCATCTCGCACAATGCGGTCGTTCGGTTAGGCTGAGTCAAAATCTCAGTCAGAATCAGTTTTTTAACAAACTTGCAATAATTCCTACGAAATATTATATTCACAAGTGTCAATACTAGCAACGGAAAATATCATGTCGGCCATTTTTATGTGTGATAACAGAACCTAAATCGAGGTGAGGCTAGGCCTAGCCTAGCCTAGCAGCGTTGGATAGGCTAATGTTTTCGGCGCCTACGATATTTCTTCTCACGACCTATCGCAAAATCAACATGAAAAATTCATCCGCATTTATTTTTTGTGTGGAACACAAAAAATCAAATTTCAGTCTTATTTTACATTTTTTTCATTCTTAGGAATGTCTAACTTCAGTTAAACTAGCAATTCCGTATTATATTTATAAATCTTTATAACATTATACAAAAATTAGATTTTTCTTAAAAACTGAAATTTTGCCGGGAATGGGGCTTTAAGCTAAAAATGACAGAGCAGTGAATAATAATTCAAAATTGCATGATTATTACAAATTCAAATAATGCATTTTAATGCATTTCTAATTAATTTAATGGAAATTTAAATGTGATTTAAATTAGGAATCTCAATTTCGTTAGCAGGCGCAGATCCAGACCTTTACACAGTTAAATTAAAATTTAATTTGGTTTGATTTCAGTGGCAGTACCGTGTACTGTACCTTATATTTTGCCAACAAAGAAACGTAGCCAGTGTAATTTGCCAACAGTAAAATTACACTGTCTGTTTTTACTTCCTTTAAAGAAGTCTCAATAATCTGTTCATTTATCTTTTTTAGAAATGCCGTAATTAGCAATATTTGTTTTATAACCCTATGTCACCTGAGCGTTAGGGGTTTCCCCATGCAGTCGTGGATTCAAGGGGAATCCAGCCGGCCCAGGCCTCCGTAAATATTTCAAAATTATTTTTAGATGGAGAAAAATATGAAAATTATATTTAAATCTGAGAGTGCCATTTCCGGCCATCTAGAGGCGACATAATCTTTTCTTACCTCAGCTCCAACCAAAGTGCGGCTGAGGTATCTGTCTGTGAAGGTTCCTCTTTTCTCCCCCTCCCCATTTTGAATTTGGATCCACCACTTCAAGGACCACTCCTTCTGTGCAAAGGTCCTGGTCCTGGATCCATGCCTGGTTAGTTTGTGCAATATTTATATTCCATGTTAATTGTTTTCGGAATTAGTTCATAATATACAATTTATTTCAGAATAAGTTAATAATATATAATTTATTAATCTACTGTACAATACAGTTTTATACCCTACTTTGTTTTGGAAAATTTGGAACATGGTAAAGTCGCTAATTTTAGTTTCCCTAACCATAATGGTAATGACATGCGATTTATTATTTTATAAAATAATTTCAAATCTACCAAATCTGTTTCATTCTCCACCTAAAAACCCATACTAAAGGTTTGAATAAAAACATGGGCTTTACAAGTGAATACACATTCATCAAAAGCTACAGCAGAATGTATAATATATTGTACACTCCATTTAGACTATGCTACAGACTTCATATTAGGTACTTTATACTATATATATATATATATATATATATATATGTGTGTATATATTAAATGCATATATACGAAATTGGCACTGCGGCAGTGCCGATAGTCACTACCGATATACACACATAATATTAAAAATATAATAAATATGTGCTTTATAATCAATATCATACTGAATTTGTTACATTGTCACTTTACATAATAATTACAGTACATACCTTATATTTTTTTTTAAACCTAGGATGTTGAAGTTGGCCATTGCATCAAGGTGCCTGTCAGGTTTGTTATTTAATTTTGATTTCATTTTAAATTACACCCAACAGCGGGTAACTCTCGACTAACAGAATGGAGTAACTATAAAATAAATGTATTAACAGACATCGGTAAGAAAAATCAGACACATAAAAACAACAGACAAAAAAAGAATTATTAATTAAATGTAAAAAAAACAAAAAACAAAGCAAACAATATAATTTAAAAGGCGTTGAGCAAAAAACCTAAAAAATATTTTGGAGAACCTTACAAATTTTATAATAAAAACATAAAAATTGTCAGAAAAAAAATCAATAGAGGTGTCTTTAGAGGATATGTAGTATAGATCAATATTATGATATACAGTAATAATAATAATTATAATAACTAGAGATGCGCTGGATTCGCTCACTTACCCGCTAGTATGTGAACGTTGTGATTATTTCAATTTAAGAAAGAACAATATCATGACCACTAAAAGAAGATAAGTTGCATGGTTTTGAAAGCAGTTTCATATCAACATTAAAATGAGATGAAATAGCAGTATTGTTAATTGGTATAGGGAAATAGCTTGTATTCTCTCCATACCTCTTGTACCCCACTACTTAGAGCCAACCGCTGTGAAAAACTTTTATTAAAATTACTAGCATATACCCATGCTCCGCACGGTGTTAAATGAGTGTAAAAAGTTGGCGAGGCATTTGTTAAATGTTATGGGAAGCTGAGGATGCAATTGTTGAGGATGTTTAGTTAACTTGTCATTATTTTTTTCTTAAGGACCTCTTTGTATAGATAATGTTTTCCGTGAGTGTTTCTGCCGAATTGTCCATTTTGATAATACACCTGACTACAGTACCCTCTTGCATGTGGAAGTGCGACATACCGTAATAACCTGTTAATTCTAACATGTTCGTTGTTTGAATGCGGTGTTGTAGTATTGCCTCTGAATATATATAGCTATGAATGTGTGCATGGAACTGTAACATGCATATTAGATCGAGCCCGTGGCACAATGACGTCACAACAGTTATGAGATTTGGAAGTAATCAGCAAGAAAATGTGTTAATTTCGACAAAAAACACATGTAGAATAACAAAATCGAGTCCTAATAACAGTGAATGTTCGTCCCGTTGGTGGTAGCTACAACATGTGAGAAAATTATAATTACACTTTAAATACTTTAGGACAGCATTCCGCAAACTTTTTACTTCACAGCCTATTTATGATTCTCGGCACCAAGCTGCAGCCCAGCAGTCAAGCCACGCTAGGGACCAACATACCAAATCCTGGCAAGAACTTTTTATCATGAAGACTTCAAATGTATACAATATTTTTACATTATCTGTTCTCTCATTGATAAAATTTCATTGTATACAAATTAAATAATATTTTATTAAATAAATAATACCGTACATTTGTGTTTCAAGCCCCCCCCCCCACAATTGTACATTGTTTTTTTTTTTCTACCATGATTCAACCAAACATCTACCATGATTCAACCAAACACGGTTCAGCCACACACATCATAGCTTTCTCCTTCTTCCAAAAACTTTTACGCACACTCTGTTACCAGTGGTGGTGCCAGAGGGGGCTGGAGGGCTCGATGCCTATCAAATAAGTAATAAAAATTCGCGAATCCACTTGGACGCCCACCGGGGGCCCTAGGCGGCCCCCACTGGCCCAAAGCCAAGTGAGACTCGATTCGCTCCCATATCCTCCCCCCCCCCCCCAGTCGGGGTCTTTAGACCCTTCGTCGGGCAGGTCCTGGTGCCATCACTGTCTGTTACTCTGCAACTTTGAAAGACTACCTTACTATTCAGGTATTATGTTTAGTAATAAAGTATCCACATGGGCATTTGGTTATCAAGTAATGTGTGGTGTTGTTTACTGTAGTGATCTTTCTAGGACAAGTCTTATATTTATTTTTATCTTTAGCTTATGACTCATCCCATCATTCCTCCATACCAGATTTACTCAAATTTACAGGGTTAATAGTAGACGATAACATAGTGTCTAGCTCCCAAGGGGGCATAGACACAAAAACCGCTTATAACTCAAATAGCATGCATCATCTAGCACTTAGCAGCGTGTGCAAGCGATGCTATCGCTGTAAAGATGAAGCGGCTTTATTAAAAACTTTTTCCATGATGAAACGTCTCTTTGATAATTTTTTTCTTCAATGTCCATACAGCTTCGCGGCCCTCCAAAAATGGACCATAGTTTGCGGAACGTTGCTTTAGGAGATATTTGGTGGACAGAGAAAAACACAAAACGAATAACGTTATTTTAGTAGTATAGATTTCGCAGACACTTCGAAAGGAGGGAGTGCCTTTAATGAAAATACTGTACACCTGCATCTTCTTATTGCACATACCTAAGCTAAAGACAAAAAAAAAGCCATATAAATTGTCATTTGTGAACAAAAAGTTTAATAAAAAAAAATCTGTAAAATTAATGTTTTTGTTCTTTTCAGTTATCTTACTTTACATGTTTATAATGCCTTTTGTTTTTTGGGGTTTTTTGTAAAACATTAAAACAATTGAAAACCCCTATGAGTTTATGCATTCACTTCGGTCTGTCTGTTAGTCAAGATTACACAAAATCTAAGAAAAAAATTATTACTTTTTCGAAACAAAGGTCAAGGTCACAGAAATTTGTTTTTCCCCCTGAACTTACTCTCTTGAGTATAAAAGAATATACATAGCCTGTGTATTGTTCAGTATCCAGGCACAGGGCGGAGGTATGCACTGCTCTATTTTCAAATGTTTACATTTTTTTATTTTACAGGTGCAAGGACAAGTTTTGCAGCTAATGCTTTTGTACGGTGCATCTCAAGCTCTGTCACATCTCACATCACCAACTGTGTTACAAGTACTTGCCATGCACAATCACTACCATTTACTAACCAATTTCAAGGGAAACTTCAGCAAACTTGTCATGCAGTTAAGCTCGATGAAATAGATAAATTGTTATCCAGGTTGAGTTTATCACCTGCTGAACTCAAAGCTACTTTGACATTAGTGCTTCCTGGCAAGCAACTTGATATTCAAGTACCTACTGCCATTGTTGAGCCGATTTCTACACCTATATATAAATGTCCTCAAATTGGAATTGTATCTGATGGAATTGACAAGTACCCTTTACTACCAGGCATTAATAGGTTGGAAAAGAAAGCAAAGAACCGGATCACCAATGAAATTCATAGACGGAGACGCAAGATGAATCACCATCAGTACAAAAAATGGCGGAAAAAGATGAAATTTAAGCTGCGACAAATTAAGCAGAAACGCCGTAAGAGAAAACAAAAGAAATGGGAGCGATATTTAGAGGGGTTGAAATTTAAAGGTCTTAGCCAAGAAGAGGGAGAAGCATATTTAAAGGCTCAAGAAGAAAAGTTTAAAATCTACTTGCGTTACCTAGGATTTGAAGGTGATGCTGTTAAAATTGAACGAACGGTGAGGCTGAGAGGAATCCAATATGTACGAAGGCCTAAACGACTTAGTCGTAGAATGAATGATGGAAAATCTGGATTAATTATACCAACACCAATTAGATAAAAAAAAATATAATTGGAATTCATTTAAGTTACAGAAATAAAGTCATGGAACCGTTCAAAATGTTCTTTGAAACCATTGTCTGTAATTTTACGAAATTTATATATTTTCAGATCGGATGACTGCTGTAAAGGAGCAAACCCATTCCTCTATCGCTCCTAGGTGGTGGGGATGCTGCTGGTAACCCCATTTATCACTTATCTGATAATTATCAGAAAGCAGCCATTTTGTTATTTTTCGCCTTGGAAGCAACGTCTCTGATAAGTTTCCGATTAATCATCAGATGAGAATCAGGTAATTTATCGAAAAGAGCTAGCTCCGAATGCAAAAATAAATAACATTTGACCGAGGTCAATTTAAGGTACAGAACATGCAAAGAATACCGTGGTAACAATTCTTTTTTTGAGAACGTTCCTCAGGCAACTAGTAGTTAGTAGGCCTAGTATAAACCACTGAATAGTGAATATTTTTTTGGGGGCTTATTAAATTTTTTTTTTAATCCTTAAACGGCTGCGCTCAACATTAACGGTGCCGCCCAGCTACTCTTAGATTCCGTAAACTCCGTAGACGTGATTGCCTTCTCAACTTTAACGTAAATATATGTTCCGGAGTGCTTCGTCCGGCCCTGTAAGCTGCTTGTGAGTTACGGATTATTTCATTTAGATGATTGCAGATACGATTAATACTGGAAATAGCTACAAGTTTTCTCAGAATAGTTAACACTGATATTGGGCGTACGTTTTTACAAGGGGCTGGGTGGTTTTCCAGGTTTTTGGGATAAATGATAATGCCATCACTAATTTTAGAAGGAGCATTTCCGGTACGTGGCTTTTCAATAAAAATGTCGGCAATGTGTTTGTGAACTTAGGTTGGTGCATAATTGCACAATATTTTACGTAAAATATGTTAAATGTAAGCCTAAACTTAACTGCAATACTGGGAGCCGCCATGTTTCAATAGGAAAAGATTTTGAACTTGCAATAAATGCTATACCATCAAAATGATGAACTTCACCATTTACATGCTAGAATACATCAGTTACTCCTCCCTTCCTATTTTACCACTCATGGGCATAGATTGGTGGGTGATAGGGACTCGTCCCCACATATTTTGGATAAAGCAATCAATTAATTGCCTCATTTATCTCGTAAACAGTATGTTGGAGGAACAAAAAACATTCTTCGTATGAGTATGACCTAACATAAATCAGCTATCAAGACATCTAAGCTTGATCAACCAGTAGCCGAACATTTCAGTTCAGCTGGATAATAAATTTTATATATACACATTAATTAATGTTCTAATTATCATTATTATTAATTTTTTATTATTATTACTATACATAATGCAATTATAAAAATAGAATAACCATCATATTAAAAATTACCATGGGATATTTATTTTAAGTCCCTGAAAAGAATATTTTCGATGCAATTAGTTGAACCATCATATTAAAAATTACCATGGGATATTTATTTTAAGTCCCTGAAAAGAATATTTTCGATGCAATTATTTGAAGAATGTTTATGTTAAGAATAAAATTTATTGTAAAATGAAATAGAAAGGTAGTTAGGAAAGTCCAATTAAAAAATTCAAAAGTGTTTCGTAAAGACGGCCTTTGAAAGGGGGAAAAGCATCTAGGAACTTTTGTAGCCTAAATACACTTATATTTTCCAAAGAATTACAGAGATGCTTGCTACATTCCAATTACAATACAATTATACAGTATCTGATATTCTGGACAATCATTGTCAAGCTGTTGCTAGAACTCATAGTTTTAAATCTGAACCTGCATATATATTTATTGGAGAAAACCAATATTTCGACCTATCCTCAGGTCTTGTACAAGGTACATGAACAAACTAGCAAAAAGTGGGATTGAACGAGTGGATTGAATAGTGTAACCGCTGTCAATGAAATATCCCATGAGTAGACCGACATTGGCAGTGTAATCAGCCTCATCTGAACAGATCCGTTTGAGGCGAAGGCATTGGCTATAAATAAGATTTATAAGATAAGAGAGGGGATGAGTGCTATAGAAATTAAGGTATAGGCTATGAGTGATTATCAGTAGGTTTAGCGTAAACTGAAGTGGTGAGGTGACCATTTTGGATAGAGACGGATACATCGAGGAAAGGGATGTTCTGGAATGAGTAGTCAAGTATGAATTCAATGTGAGGATGAAATGTGTTAGCATGTCTTTCAAAAAGTAAAAGATTGTCAAGCCCATGGTTCCAGGCGAAGAAAATATCGTCTATGTAACGATGATAATGAACGGGTTTAAATTGAAAAACAGAGATTGGAAGACAGTTTCTCTTCCAAGAATGCCATGAAGATGTTGACATAGCTGGGCGCCATCTTGGTTCCCATAGCTGTAGGCACCTTTAACTTGGAAAAAGTGCTCGTTATTGAAAACAAAACTGTTATGGGTAAGTATGAAATGGGTAATGCTATTAATATCGTGGATATGTTCGGGTGGAAAATCGTGTTTGTGAAGATTACAGAGCATTTAAGCCTTCGTTGTGGGGGATGTTATATTAGAGTAGTGAGACGAAACGTCCGTAGTAAGAAGAAGAGCCGGGAATCTTCACAAAGTTCAGGGATGGAGGATACAATATTAAGAAAATGAGTAGCAGTGGCGGATCGGGGGGGGGGTTTCAAGGTGTTCGGACGAACCCCTCTCTGTGAAGAAACGTAACAAAATACTATTGGGTCCTGGCTTACAAAAGGCATGCTAACCTCATATTACCAACCGTCTCGCATCTTGCGGGACGGTCCCGGATTTCAAAGCGATTTTGGATGTAACACGTATTTGGCAGAAACACATGCCTGATCTTAAATTTTTCACGCATTTCTAGTCTACTCATGACGACGAATAATCACGAATTCAGGGAAAATATATTTAAAATTAGAAGAAAAAAGTTTTATTAGAAATATAAAACAATCATGTAGTGACTTGAGTCATTAGAGAGCTTTCGTTATCTCGTTTGAGATTCAATTCGACGAAAGCTTTGGCGGCGCGTGCGGTCTTGCGCGTTCATTGTCACAACCAATTGTTGATTACGTGACTGAAACTGCAGTTGTCATCAAACACGCACGCAGTCAGGCTAGGTATGTACAGTGTTTACGTGAATACTTAATTCACTGACGCGTTACTAAAAATTAATTGGTATGGTTAACTGGTTATGGTGGGGAGTAAGGCCGACCTCCTATAGACTCCAAACGTGTAGGACCATCGTTCTTAATAGGTGGTATATATATATATATATATATTAACTAAAGAACAGAAGCTTGTTATATTTAATGTATTTAATCTTGAATTTTCTAATGTTTCTTAATTCATTTAAAAAAAATTATTTTAAATACAAAAGAATTTGTTTTTGTATTAGTTTCAACTTCATCCAAAAAGAAGTTTCTGTAATATGGGAGAAATTTTTTTTTTTTTTGTCCTTGTTTTCAAAATGTCTATCTGCTTTTAAATTTTGATTTTTAATTTTAAGAAGATCGCGTGAGAACATGGCTCCTATTGTATAGAAGGTGAATGTGCATGTTAGGTTTGTACGCAAGCTTGTCTTTGAGTTGGGTTAACCCACTGAAATCTAAAAAAAATAATCTGCTATCAAAAAACGCCAAAGATTAAGTTAGTTCTAGCTATATCTGGAAAAGCCTGGGAAGATTTTTAAATTTAGTATACTCAAAATCGAGGTGCTTTGAGGCTTTACTTTACAGAATATAGCACTATTACGGTGCTAGTTTTCCCCACAGATTTGTTTCTACCAGAGAGTTATTCCCCAGGCTATTTTCCCTTCCCCCACCCCCCATTTTTCGATGCATTGTTCCTTCGATGCAAAATCCTATTGATTTTTTTCCCATCAGGTTATTTTCATTATACGTTATAAGAGAGAGAACATTATTTTTTTTTATTTTGTGTTTTCTCTATATCAATTAATTATTGTGTAGACGTTGTACACTAAAAAGGTGTGTCGGTTATACAAAAGCGTTATTCAATCAATTGATTTTGATGCATTCGCAATACAGTATTGATGAAGCCTAAATACACATAAACGTTTTGATAGTTTAAATCCGGTTTTACATAAGAAATAGAGGAAAGAAAACAGGATATCTTTATAACATGTTTCCTCTTTTGGAATTTCGATATCACACCTATTTTCTACTTGTTCTATATACCCATATTTCTCTGCATCCACAAAAAACACTCTGGCAAGTAGAGGAAGTATTATTTATGTACTTCTAAAGTACTTTTGAGGTAAATGCTCATTAGTGATTCTCTTATACGATACTCCTACTTTCATTTCAAATTATGTGTTACGGTTGATGGTAGCAAATACGCCTATATCATTAAATATATTTCATTTAATTAATGTTATTTAATTTGTTTATCATGTAGATTAGGTCAATTTATGTTTTATAAAGTATGCGTATTATATATGTTTTTAATGTTAATGTTACTAACGTTTATTATCCACCGAATGCAATTTTTTATTGTTTTAACCAACTAGGATGTGAACAGAATATTGATAATTGTGTACGTATTCTTTGCTTAAAGTTACAGAATTTGTTACCATATATTGTAACAAAAAGTAGAATTTGAAATTGCCAAACACTTAACGACTTGCTTAATTACCGGTACTCAAATATTATCTTTTGGCCCGTGAGCCCAACTCAAAATAAATGTTGGCCCTTTAAACAAATTAATTAAGAACCGGGGTGTAGGAGTATAACAGGAGGGGTAGAAAGAGTGTCGAATGTTAGGAAAGGTTCACCACCGCAGCCTATTTATTTGTTGTTTGTTTGAGAATGAATGTTTTTGTACATAGTTTGGGTGCTCAAATTAAACATAGGCCTACATTGAAACTATAATTGTACGTGGCTTTATTAAAAATATTTTTGTTTATGTACCTGATATTGTCAATAAACACTCCCTAAAAAACAGGTTAAAAATGCTCAGATCGTCAGAACGCCCAGTGGGTATCGCGCCCCCACCCCCTTCCCAGAACCCCACCGGGGCCCTTACCCTGGACCCCGGCGGGGGCTCTGCTGGTGAATATCGGGTGAAGGATTAGTTGTATTAAGTTCTTCGTCGATGAGTTTGGGTAATTTGTGCAGTTTAGGGATAGTGTAAAACAAATCTGGGGAAGGGTTAGTAGGAGTAAGATCAAGTACGATCGAGTGCGCAATAAAATTCGGAAGTTCGGATTTAAAACGTTCAGTAGGGTCCTTGTCAAGTTTCTTATAAAAATTACAGTCTGTAAGTTGAGAATTAGCTTCAATGAAGTAGTCAGTTCAAAATTGTGGTGGCTCCTCATTCGCACACTCAAATCAAATAAGAATATCGCCATCAGGAAAGCCGACAAAGGAGGAGCCACCACAAAATAAGAAGCATGTAAAAAAATTGTGCTATTGTCCGAAACGTCCGCGTTAAGTCCAAATATGGCCCTAGGCTGCCGTATTGGGGATGTGCGATCCATAAATCGCTTCATTTTTTTTTTTATAAGAACACGTTTCATAAGAACACTGAGGCTGAAATTCCTTAAAAATTAAGAACAAAATAAGAACAAATTGAGGCTGAGGTAAAATGTCAAACGAGGTTTTTGAAAAACCTAAAAATTATATCTGTACCTTATGTGCAGTAATGTAGCTGTGACTATGTAATACCCTATAATCAGGTCCTGTCATTTGGGGCCATTTTTTTCTGGGGCAATTTTTCCAGGGCATTTTTTTCAGGGCCCATTTTCGCTGTACAATAATAATTTTCTATGTTTGAAAACTGTAAAATAATAACAAATTAAGAACATTTTGAACCTTAAATCGGCCAAAAAATAAGAACACTGAGCCTGGGCAAAATTTTACTGGTTCTCATAAAAAAAAAGAAGTGTATATGAATACGGTTTTATTATTAATATTTATATTATATACATATATATTATATATAATTATGTTAATATATATATTATATATCATATATATAATATAAAATTACACTATTATTATTATTATTATTATTATTATTATTATTATTATTATTATTATTATTATTAAATACATATATATTATACATATTATACAACATTTTGAGGTTCCACGTGTGTTTTGGTACGATAACAAAAGAATATAGGAAACGAATACTATGTATATACAGTACTTTAGAAACACTTTATTGGAGAAAACCAATACTGTATTTCGACCTATTCTTAGGTCTTTGTACCTTGATAAAGACCTAAGGATAAATCGAAATATTGGTTTTCTCCAAGACACCGCTAATCCTATTGTTCTAAAATAAGAGATTAAATGATGTCATTAGCATCCCTTACCTAGCTTTTGTTTACACTTTTAAATTCCATTGTTTTCATTTTCAAAAGATTATCCAACACACCTGGCACTGCATCATGACGTAAACAACAAATATCTATTTTCTTTATTTACCTATTATTATTATTTAAATTATTTTAATTTTAAATTATATTTAAAAATTTTTAAATTAAAAATTATTTTTTAATTTTAAAGTATACTAGTCTTTTGTTCTTTATTGAAAAGGATTAAATGACGTCAGTAGCGTCCCTCTTATCCATTGTTCTAAAATAAAAGAGATTAAATAATGTCATTAGCGTCCCTTACCTACCTTTTGTTTTTAATTTCAATAGATAACCCAACGCACCTGGCACTGCATCATGACGTAAACAATTAATTATACTAGTCTTTCGTTCTTGATTGAATAGGATTAAATGACGTCATAGCATCACCCTCCCTGAGCGCCCTCTATAGAGTGTTCTATACCGCTGTACCTTACTACTAATAACAACAACAGCAATAATAATAATAATAATAATAATAATAATAATAATAATAATGACATTGCAGCGTTCGTAAAATGTTTGTCACTGGTGCTGGGAACAGGGGACAGTCACAAAAGTAGGGGGGCAGGGCTTCCCAGTAGAAAAAGTAGGTGGGCCAATGGTCCCCTAGACCCCCGCTTCCGCCGCCGTCATAACATCACCATGATCTTCTATCAGCCATTTTCGGATATTATAGACATCTAATTATTCTGTATTGTACCATAAAAAATAATACATAATTGTCTTTGATGTATTTACTTACCTAATTCGTGTGCCGAAAACATTACATTTTTCCCATACTTCTCAAATTATAACAAAAGCACGCGCACTCGAGTCGTGTATTATAGGTAATTCAGATCTTAGTGATACCGGTATCTTGCTATTATAATATAAGATGTACAGCTGTACTCAGGCAGTACAGCGCTTTTTCGTTGGAACCTGGTCCATTTATGCAGTTCATTTCAATAACTTCAGGCATCATCTTTACTTATAAAATTACATTGCAGTCGAAACGTGGGGGACCACCCCCTCAGAACTCAAAAATATGTGGGAGACGTGTCCCTCGTCTCCCATGGTCCCCCAGGATCTGCGCCCATGCTGACGACCTAGTTGTGCGTCGGACGACAGGGGGTCCAGGCCTGTCTGACTGGTGAAAGTTCCCACTCACTCCGCCCCTCCCCACCTGCCCACGCTGGCGCCACCACTGGGTGCCATCAGATCCCCGTCGGGCAAATCCTGACGACACCACTGCATAATGGAAGTTACTGTATTCATAAATTTGTAAGTTAATACCGGTACTTGTATAATATCAAGGCTAATTACGCCCAGAATAAAAAATGGGTGCCATTTTTGTGGTAACGCTACAATAACATACCGTACTTTTGATATAACAATGCAAGCGATACAAAACTTCTTTTCCTCTTCTTTTCATTTTTTATCTATTGTGTTTATGTAATGAACTTTGTCGTTCTTTACATATCTTTTTCAATCGCATATCGTGAGGCACCCTTCAATACAAGCCCAACCGCAGTATCTTTTTGTACGCAGCCCTTGCATGCACGTAGGTCCGGTGAATGTAGGGGGAGGTCGGTCGATACTAAATAAATGGATAGGGTGCGGCTCCGTACCGTAAAGTAAGCGTGACGATCGTAGGATGCACTGAAATGTCCG
>NW_022736333.1:171407-179347 GCF_011630105.1 Anneissia japonica | reverse complement strand
TTTGGGGCTATAATATTGCTGGGGTAAATGCAGGGGGACAACAAGGGATCCAGGCCTGTCTGACTGGGGAAAGTTCCCACTCACCCCGCCCCCCCCCCACGCTGGCGCCACCATTGGGTGCCATCAGATCCCCGTCGGGCAAATCCTGACGACACCACTGCATAATGGAAGTTATTGTATTCATAAATTTGTAAGTTAATACTTGTATAATATCAAGGCTACTTACGCCCAGAATAAAATATGGGTGCCATTTTTGTAGTAACGCTACAATAACATAGGTTTGATGTAACAATGCAAGCTATACAAAACTTCTTTTCTCGTGTCATTTTCATCTATTGTGTTTATGTAATGAACTTTATCGTTCTTTACATATCTTTTTCAATCGCATATCGTGAGGCACCCTTCAATACAAGCCCAACCGCAGTATCTTTTTGTACGCAGCCCTTGCATGCACGTAGGTCCGGTGAATGTAGGGGGAGGTCGGTCGATACTAAATAAATGGATAGGGTGCGGCTCCGTACCGTAAAGTAAGCGTGACGATCGTAGGATGCACTGAAATGTCCAGTATGGTACCATAGGAAACTTAATAACATTGTCCTTTGATGTATTTACTTTACCACTTCAAAACCATGAGTCCAACTGTGGTGGGACTGAGGTGGTAAAATTTGCGGAAATTGTACCTCTAGATTGCCGGATATGGCCTTCTTATAAAGAGTCGTCATTGATCTAATTAATCGGTCTGATATACCATAGAAAATATAACTTCATTGTCTTTAATGTATTACATATATTTACTTTTATTTATTTTTGCACGTTTTTTCGCATACTTCTCAAATTATAATAAAGGCACACACACTCGAGTCGTGTATTATAGATAATTCAGATGTTTGTGGGCAGAGATACCGGTATCTTGCTAACATGATGTACCGTACTCTGGCTGTACAGCGCTCTTTCGTTAAAACCTGGGTCATTTATGCAGTTTATTTCAACAATTTTCAGATATCTTCTTGACCCACCAAAAGTAAGGGAGACCAACCCTCCCCCCTTAAAATATGTGGGGGGGGGGGGAGTGGACGTGTTCCCCTTCCCCATGATCTGCACCCATGGGTTCGTGAAAGTCCCGCCATGTTTGGGCTGAGGTGAAATTTTGGGCATATGGACCTCTGGGTACCCGGAAATTGCACTCTCTTTACCTTAAAAATCTTACCAATAATTCATATCAACAATACAATACAACAGTTATTTTTCTTAATACAATTTAGTCCTCTCCTTCATCCGCCCCAGCCAGTTAATCGACAATCTTCCCTGATTTTAAATAATATAATACTGTAATAAATACAGTGTTTTCATTTGCTACCACGATACGAGTAACCAGAGAATTACCATGATCTTGACCAAATGTTTTTTATTTAATCATTACCGTACTGTACGCAGAATATTCGAGATTTATAGATGACACGCCGGGTTTATGGCAAGGGTTACTCTGTATGTACATACTTTACAAGAAAAATAGTGTCTAACAAATTTGTCATTATACTGTACCGTACTATGCCAAAAAACCATTAATTTACCACAAATCTTATAACAGACTACAAAGATGACTTTGAACAAGTTACAAAAATAAATTTATTTTATATGGAATGAGACGTTCCGTAATTACACTAATGCCGTGCCAGCACAAGCGTTTAGGGTTGACGTCGGATGTCGTGTTGACTTTTGTTCAGTTTTGTTCAAATGTGTATTATTACTGTAGTTCATAAAGACCTCTATGGTTTACTTTTTATGTTGTAATTTCAATAATTTTCTCTTTTTAGTATTTATTTTCATGTAGGCCTATGTATATTGAATGCAGCATGCATTTCCATGAATGCCACTGTACCAAAAGTGGATCCAAAAATTTCCCCGGAAATGCTCTCTCGCACTTTTGTGAATTTAAACTAATCCCTGGTAGGGTACATAGGGCGAGTTTTAATGGCTTCGATGGTTCGAAATGTACTTTTTTAGATTATTAGGGATTGGCAATCGAAGTAACGTCATTTCGATAGGCAAATTATTAATTTTTATTGATTTTTGATCCGCATCTGTTTTGAAATGTGAGGGCGGGACCTTTCGTAAGACCACGTCCACCTGGGTGCGAAAGTTTGAGGAAATAGTACCTCTAAATGGCCGGAAATGACACTCTTGTAAAATTCATCATCACCACATCACCATTATTTCTCATTATATATCAGCGATTTTCGCAAGTATGGAGGTCTAATTAATACGTGTGATGTACCATAGAAAATAAAACTTTAAAAAATTGTCTTGATGTAAATACTTGCTTTACCTACACCAAGCCGTGAGCCAACACCCACTTCAGCCCCACCATGGTTGGGGCTGAGGTGCAAACATTTTGAGGAAATAGTATTCTCTAGATGGCCAGAAATGACACTCTTAGTGAAATTCGTCATCATCACATCACCACTGTAGTCAAAATGAATCACCAACAAATTTCGCATGATGTTTTAACAGCGATTTTCGGCAATCAAAGATCTAAATCACATGTGTGATGCACCATAATTGGGGCGGATGCAGGATTTGGCGGTAGGGTGTGCGTGAGAGTCCATCACCACCTCAGTCCCAACGATCATGGGGCTTAAGTGGGAAAATGTTGAGAATATGGAGCTCTTGGTGCCCTGAAATTGAACTGTCATACTTCAAAAATCCTACCGGTACTATGTTCATAATGATAAAATTAATATATCAACAATACAATACAACAATTATTTTTCTTAATACAATTTAGGGAGTGTGATCGCATCGGTTGCACCTTGAATCCGCCCAAACATAGAAAATAAAAGTTAAAACATTGTCTTTGATGTATTTACTTTACTTTACCTCCTTCAAAGACGAGTCAAATCTATATCAACCCCACCATGGGGCAGAGGTGCGAAAATTTGTGAAAATTGTACCTCTAGACGGCCAGAAACGACCCTGTTATGTAGTAAAATTCGTCATCAAATCATTATTATAGTAAAAATAAAGTGCCAACAAATTTCTCTCGGCAACCATAAAGATCCAATTAATATGTGTGATTTACCAAGAAAATAAAACTTAAAAATATTTTCTTTGATGTATTTACTTTGTTTAACCGACTTCAAAGCCGTGAGTGGAAACCCACCTAAGCCCCTACATAATTGAGGCTGAGGTGCGAAAATTTGAGGTAAAAGTACCTCAAGCTGGCCGGAAATGGCACTCTTATAAAATAAGTCATCCAACGGCGGCGGAACGTTTTTGAAAGTGTGGAGGGGAGGAGGGGGACCATTTCATAAGGTCCAATATGCGAGCGAAGCGAGCATCTAGGTTGGGGGCCAGGGAGGGCGCAAAGGGCCCCCTGGTGGCTGCGGATATTTTACCAAGTTTGGTGAATTTTAAAAGTTATTTTATAGCCATCAAGCTACTGTAATATGACTTCATGTTTGTTGTAATTTCCAGTGGCGGATCCAGGAATTAGAAATAGAAGGACCAAGGGAGAGTACTTTCACAGATAGAAGATTTATACTACCTCAGCCCCACCATGATTGGTGCTGAGGTAAGAAAATTTGTGATTATGGCACCTCTAGATGGCGGGAAATTGCATCACAAATGAATAATTCCTAATGTCAAGCGAAAGATATTTTTATTCCTTTAGAGAACTTTATTTTGAAAAATGGCCTAATTAATTATCTTATTGTTTTCATTAAATTAGATGGAATTTAAATGTGGTTGTATTCCGGTAGTTTGAAGGTTTACTGTAAGCCAAACGATTACACTTACTATACATCTTCGTGGTTAGCATAAAGACAAAGAGCGTCGCTCCATTAAGAGTGCCTACACCCCCCCCCCCCCCCACCCCATATGCCAAAATATAGAATTCACGAAGGCAGGCGATTTTTTTCTTCATGCTCGAGGGTGGGTTTCAAAGAAACTTTACTGACGCGCGTATACAGACGTCAATCAACATTTGGTTGCTCAACTCAAAAAACTTGTAATGCTCGTTAGAAAATGACAAAAAATATCTATATTTTATAATGATAATAATAGGTCAATTAATAAGACACAAATAAACAAGGTGTCTAAGCACCAAATGATAATAATAATAATAATTATAACAATAACCATAACAATAACAACAACAGCAATAATAATAATAATAATAATAATAATAATAATAATAATAATAACAATAATAATAATAATAATAATAATAATAATAATAATAATAATAATAATAATAATAATAATAATAATGACATTGCAGCGTTCGTAAAATGTTTGTCACTGGTGCTGGGAACAGTCACAAAAGTAGGGGGAGGGGCAGGGCTTCCCAGTAGAAAAAGTGGGTGGGCCAATGGCCCCCTAGACCCCCGCTTCCGCCGCGGTTGAAGTCATAATAACATCACCCTGATCTTCTATCACCCATTTTCGGATATCATAGACATCTAATTATTCTGTATTGTACCATAAAAAATAATACATAATTGTCTTTGATGTATTTACTTACATAATTCGTGTGCCGAAAACCTTACATTTTTTCCATACTTCTCAAATTATAACAAAAGCACGCGCACTCGAGTCGTGTATTATAGGTAATTCAGATCTTAGTGATACCGGTATCTTGCTATAATAATATAAGATGTACAGCTGTACTCAGGTAATACAGCGCTTTTTCGTTGGAACCTGGTCCATTTATGCAGTTCATTTCAATAACTCCAGGCATCATCTTTACTTATAAAATTACATTGCAGTCGCACCCCTCAAAACTCAAAAATATGTGGGAGACGTGTCTCCCGTCTCCCATGGTCCCCCAAGATCTGCGCCCATGCTGACGACCTAGTTGTGCGTCAAACGACAGGGGGTCCAGGCCTGTCTGACTGGTAAAAGTTCCCACTCACCCCGCCACTTCCCTTCCACCCCCCACCACGCTGGCGCCACCACTGGGTGACATCAGATCCCCGTCGGGCAAATCCTGACGACACCACTGCATAATGGAAGTTACTGTATTCATAAATTTGTAAGTTAATACTTGTATAATATCAAAGCTACTTACGCCCAGAATAAAAAATGGGTACCATTTTTGTAATAACGCTACAATAACATACGTTTGATATAACAATGCAAGCTATACAAAACTTCTTTTCCTGTGGCATTTTGGCATTGTGTTTATGTAATGAACTTTGTCGTTCTTTACATATCAATAAACGATCCATGTCTTGCGGAAATATAAAAAAAGAATATGCATTGGCGCTATTACACAATACTTTGACACGTAGGCTTATAGCGACTTGTTGAGATATATGCCTAATTGGTAAGTAACCGTTCAATTTATTTCCACATAGGCCTACTGTACAAGAAACAATAGTAAACATGTCTAGTTATTTGAGAAATACGATTTGAGAAATACTGCATATAGTGTTTTTTTTTCTTACTTTTTCTTTCTGATTAAATTCTTGGTCACTATTCGTTTGTTTGGTTTTAGGTTTAGACTAAATGGGTTTATATTATAACGGTCTTTTTCTGTATACATGCAGTAGTTAACAAACCATGTCTTAAAATCAGTTTACAGCATCAGATAAAATCAAATTATTAATAAAACATCGTAGGTCTACTCTGAGAGTACAGCAGCGGGTCCAGGGATTTACAGGATGAAGGCTCAGGGTCTCGCCAGCTATGCTTAAGCGTCACAGGACCGCCACGCTTGGGCGACAAAAAAAAAAAAAACAAAAAAACAAAAACAAAAACAAAAAAAAACGAAATGACCGCCACGCTTAGGCAAAATAAGCAAAGATTGCACCACGCTATAAATATTATCGCCACGCTAAAAAAAAAAAAAAATATGTACTAAATTTTATTCAAAACGTTACAACAATAAGTGCTCCCACCACTCTTTTCAAGGTCTCTTTTTCAATCGCATATCGTGAGGCACCCTTCAATACAAGCCCAACCGCAGGATCTCTTTGTACGCAGCCCGTGCGTGCACGTAGGTACCAGTGAATGTAGGGGGAGGTCGGTCGATACTAAATAAATGGATAGGGTGCGGCTCCGTACCGTAAAGTAAGCGTGACGACCGTAGGATGCACTGAAATGTCCGTTTTTTTTATGAACGGTAGTACCGTGTAAAAAATTGTGAATAACCAGCCGTGCGCAAGCATAACAAAAGAAGGCACAGGCTAGAACTGGTTTTATATTTAGGCCAGCATAACATAACTAAATTTCAATGCAGCCAACTCTTAGGTTACGATCTTTATTTTGGGGCTATAATATTGCTGGGGTAAATTCAGGGGGACGACAAGGGGTCCAGGCCTGTCTGACTGACTGGGGAAAGTTCCCACTCACCCCGCCCCCTCCCCCTCCCACGCTGACGCCACCACTGGGTGACATCAGATCCCCGTCGGGCAAATCCTGACGACACCACTGCATAATGGAAGTTACTGTATTCATAAATTTGTAAGTTAATACTTGTATAATATCAAGGCTACTTACGCCCAGAATAAAAAATGGGTGCCATTTTTGTAGTAACGCTATAATAACATACGTTTGATATAACAATGCAAGCTATACAAAACTTCTTTTCCCGTGGCATTTTTTATCTATTGTGTTTATGTAATGAACTTTGTCTTTCTTTACATATCTTTTTCAATCGCATATCGTGAGGCACCCTTCAATACAAGCCCAACCGCAGTATCTTTTTGTAAGCAGCCCGTGCGTGCACGTAGGTACCTGTGAATGTAGTGGGAGGTCGGTCGATACTAAATAATGGATAGGGTGCGGCTCCGTACCGTAAAGTAAGCGTGACGATCTAGTCCAGTCCGAAATGTAGCAATATCAGAGGTTTCATTTTTTTTGCTATATTTAAAAAAAATTGGATATGATGTAGAGTAGACATTGATAAATCAAAAAAGTATGTGCAACATTTTTTTTTTTTATACGTAAGGGGGGTTGCCAGCAGTTTCAAAATGGCCGCCATTTTTTCCTAAAATTGTCACTAATATTGTAAGTTTATGTTCTTAAAATGCAGCATTCAATTAGAAATTCACTCATAACAATGACAACAACAGTTAACTAAATATTGTACACATTTTTGAGCTATTACAATTAAAAATGGCTGCCATTTTCCATTATTTTAGCTTTTTGGCATACATATTAATATAATAATAACCGATCTGTACTGTAAAACAAAAACGTGTGATAGAGCTAGTTATATGCTATTGCCATATGCTGTTAATGGTTATTACCATAATATATATTATATATATATATATATATATACATATGTATATATATATATATTGAAAACATACTATAAAACAACAATCAGCAATAGCTTATATATAATGTGTGGGTGTGTGTTAGTATTATGTAACCATATTACATACTGTGATTTACTTATATTTACCTACATCAGTGATTTCATAATATGCTAATGTTCATTATCACTTTCTTCATCACTATCACTGATGAAACACATCAGAAACACTCGACAACAATGATAAGCTCAGCAATTGTTTCAGGGGAAGCCTGCTTTTCTGACAAGACAGGTCTCAATTTACCATCTTCCATAACCCAGCCCAGTTTGCATGGATCAGGGATTTCTGGATGAATAACAGTATCCTGGCTCCATATATTGGCCTGCAGATGTACACGCAATATATGCTGATATAAGGCTCCTGCAGTTGGTGGAGTTTATCTACACCTTGATTATTTGGCAGAGTTTTGAATCTTTTCTATCGTAAAGATGAGACATCTTTAGCAGATACTTTCTTTGTCACAAGAAGACTACACAAATTCCAGTCTTCTGAAGTTCAATACAAACCAGTCTGTATCATTCCCAGATTCAGAGGCCACTTCTATGCCACGGGAAATCATTAGAGTATCAGCTTCTTCTTGCGTGCTTAAAGCTGTTGTTGGAGGATGCTCTGGAG
>NW_022736333.1:170734-171315 GCF_011630105.1 Anneissia japonica | reverse complement strand
GCTTCCATGCTATTACCGGTTGTGATAAAAATTTTCAGGCCCGTAGCCAGGTTCTTTCAAGGGGGGTTTTCTGGGCGTGAGGTCCACGGTCGAAGCCCCGGTGGGGTCGGCGAAACCCCCAAAGCAAGGGGTTGGGATTTTTGTGCTTTATGGGTCTAAATAATGCTATAAAAGCAGATATGTTCGAAAAGGACTTTGTTTGGGTGGGTCTGCAGTGCACCAGGTTGGTTGGAGGACTTATTTGGCAAATCTGAAGAGGGGGGTTTGCCAGAAATGAGGGATGTTTGCTAGAAAAGGAGGGTTGCAGTGCACCAGGTGGGTTGGAGGACTTATTTGGGAAATCTGAAGAGGGGGGTTTGCCAGATAGATAATAGATAGTGTAGATAAGCTGCCACTAACTGCAGGAGCCTTATATCAGCATATAATGCATGCACATCTGCAGGCCAATATATGGAGCCAGGATTCTGTTATTCATCCAGAAATCCCTGACCCATGCAAACTGGGCTGGTTTATGGAAGATGGTAAATTGAGACCTGTCTTGTCAGAAAAGCAGGCTGGCCCTGAAGCTGTTGCTGAGCTGT
>NW_022736333.1:169388-170538 GCF_011630105.1 Anneissia japonica | reverse complement strand
GCACACCATGGAGATGGAATAGATGTATTTCACTCTGCAGAGCATCGATCACTACACATTGCCTGTAACTATCTTATTAGTTGTCTGAAAAAAGTGTCTCTGGTGGAATCCGAAACCTGCAATCTCTCATTTTCAAGACGAGTGTCATACCCATTATCATAACCTGTCTAATGGATATGATACTTGAGCACTGATATTATTATTTATACTTAGCTACAAGTTGCCAGAAATTTAATTGGCCTATCAACAAAGCATGGGCGGTACTAAAACTTAATGCGAAATAAACAAAACTAGTAAATAAGAATTAACTAGAGAGCTGAGTTGTTATTTAAAGTAAGAAAGCTTACTAGCAAAGACAATGCCTTAATGCTGAGTATAGATAAACAATAAGGAATGAGAACGCAGATAATGGCTGTTCCCACGATATGCTGACTGTGAGGGGATGGCTTCTAAACAAATAGAGGAATAGGATATAAGCAGGAAATGGAAAATGATAAATAGGTAAAATAAAGCATTATACGGATAAAAATATGGAACAGAAATATAAAATATGATATAAAATAAATATATAGTGAAGTCTGTAGCATAGTCAAAATAAATATACCGGAAATGAAATAGGGCTGGAGATATATATATATATATGAAGAAGGCGTGTCCACGTGTGTTTCGGAACATATGTAGAATATAATATAACGTAACAGTAGAGAAACTCAAATACGTAAGATGTTGACTTTAGAAACATTAAAATTTATTAGGCGAATATTTCGGCTACTCCTGTAGTCTCTGTCAACGCTTGACATAAAATCCTGTAGTCTATGTCAAGCGTTGACAAAGACTACAGGAGTAGCCGAAATATTCGCCTAATAAATGTTAATGTTTCTAAAGTCAACATCTTACGTATTTGAGTTTCTTTACTGTTACGTTATATTATATTCTACATATATATATATACAGGTATATACATATACATATATATGTATATATATATATACATATATATATATATATCATATATAAATATATCATATATATATTATGGTAATGATAATAACAGCATATGGCAATTGCATATAACTAGCTCTATCACAGTTTTTGTACAGATCGGTTATTATTATATTAATATGTATGCTAAAAAGCTAAAATAATGGAA